>NW_021941450.1:560585-597481 GCF_902148855.1 Sphaeramia orbicularis | reverse complement strand
AGAGAGAGAGAGAAAGAGAGAGAGAGAGAGAGAGAGAGGAGTACAAGACATGAGAGGGACACACACACACACACACACACACACACACACACACACACAGGGTGGGGAAGCAAAATGTACACTATTTTGAGGCAGGGATGTAAAGACAGTGTATGACCAATTAGTTTATTGAAAGTCATGAGAATTTATTTGCCACAAGAAAATGTCCATAATAGAAAATGTTTTTATTCTATGTGTCCTCCTTCTTTCTCAATAACTGCCTTCACACGCTTCCTGAAACTTGCACAAGTGTTCCTCAAATATTGGGGTGACAACTTCTCCCATTCTTCTTTAATAGTATCTTCCAGACTTTCTGGTAATAGTTTTGCTCATAGTCATTCTCTTCTTTCCATTAGAAACAGTCTTTATGGACACTCCAACTATTTTTGAAATCTCCTTTGGTGTGACGAGTGCATTCAGCAAATCACACACTCTTTGACGTTTGCTTTCCTGATTACTCATATGGGCAAAAGTTTGTGAAAAGGTATGGATAATAGTGTTAGGTATGATTATGACATCAGTATATGTTTGGGTTCAAAACAACTGACGTAGTGTCTGCTGAGAAAAAACAACTAAATGTTCAGTGTACATTTGGCTTCCCCACCCTGTACACACACACAGACACACACATACACACACACATACATACATACACACACACACACACCCTCACACACACATATACATATACACACACACACATATACACATGTGGACAGACTTGTTGGTTCTCCTGTTAATGACAGAAAAACCCACAATAGTCACAGAAATAACTTGAATCTGACCAAAAGTAATAATAAATAAAATTTTATGAAAATTAACCAGTGAAAATCAGACAGTGCTTTTGAATTGTACTTCAACAGAATTATTTTAAAAAACAAACCCATGAAACAGGCCTGGACAAAAATGATGGTACCCTTAATTTAATATTGTGTTGCACAACCTTTTGAGGCAATCGCTGCAGTCACAGGTTTTCTGTCACTTCCAGTGAGAGCTCTGCACCTGTCAGAGGGTCTGTAGGCCCACTCCTCATGAGCCAACGGCTCCAGGTGTCTGAGGTTTGAAGGGTGCCTTCTCCAGACGCCATGTTTCAGCTCCTGTCACAGATGTTCAGTAGGATTTAGATCCGGGCTCACAGAAGGCCACTTCAGAACAGTCCGTTCTGGGGGTTTTCGCTGTGTTTCTGTGACTGAGGCCAAGCTGTCTGACCCTGGGCAGCACAGTTCCCTCTAGAACACCTGGGTAGTCTGACCCTGGGCAGCACAGTTCCCTCTAGAACACCTGGGTAGTCTGACCCTGGGCAGCACAGTTCCCTCTAGAACACCTGGGTAGTCTGACCCTGGGCAGCACAGTTCCCTCTAGAACACCTGGGTAGTCTGACCCTGGGCAGCACAGTTCCCTCTAGAACACCTGGGTAGTCTGACCCTGGGCAGCACAGTTCCCTCTAGAACACCTGGGTAGTCTTCTGTCTAGAACACCTGGGTAGTCTGACCCTGGGCAGCACAGTTCCCTCTAGAACACCTGGGTAGTCTGAGCCTGGGCAGCACAGTTCCCTCTAGAACACCTGGGTAGTCTGACCCTGGGCAGCACAGTTCCCTCTAGAACACCTGGGTAGTCTGACCCTGGGCAGCACAGTTCCCTCTAGAACACCTGGGTAGTCTTCTGTCTAGAACACCTGGGTAGTCTGAGCCTGGGCAGCACAGTTCCCTCTAGAACACCTGGGTAGTCTGACCCTGGGCAGCACAGTTCCCTCTAGAACACCTGGGTAGTCTGACCCTGGGCAGCACAGTTCCCTCTAGAACACCTGGGTAGTCTGACCCTGGGCAGCACAGTTCCCTCTAGAACACCTGGGTAGTCTGACCCTGGGCAGCACAGTTCCCTCTAGAACACCTGGGTAGTCTGACCCTGGGCAGCACAGTTCCCTCTAGAACACCTGGGTAGTCTGAGCCTGGGCAGCACAGTTCCCTCTAGAACACCTGGGTAGTCTGACCCTGGGCAGCACAGTTCCCTCTAGAACACCTGGGTAGTCTGACCCTGGGCAGCACAGTTCCCTCTAGAACACCTGGGTAGTCTTCTGTCTAGAACACCTGGGTAGTCTGACCCTGGGCAGCACAGTTCCCTCTAGAACACCTGGGTAGTCTGAGCCTGGGCAGCACAGTTCCCTCTAGAACACCTGGGTAGTCTGAGCCTGGGCAGCACAGTTCCCTCTAGAACACCTGGGTAGTCTGACCCTGGGCAGCACAGTTCCCTCTAGAACACCGGGGTAGTCTTCTGTCTAGAACACCTGGGTAGTCTGAGCCTGGGCAGCACAGTTCCCTCTAGAACACCTGGGTAGTCTGAGCCTGGGCAGCACAGTTCCCTCTAGAACACCTGGGTAGTCTGACCCTGGGCAGCACAGTTCCCTCTAGAACACCTGGGTAGTCTGACCCTGGGCAGCACAGTTCCCTCTAGAACACCTGGGTAGTCTGACCCTGGGCAGCACAGTTCCCTCTAGAACACCTGGGTAGTCTGACCCTGGGCAGCACAGTTCCCTCTAGAACACCTGGGTAGTCTGACCCTGGGCAGCACAGTTCCCTCTAGAACACCTGGGTAGTCTGACCCTGGGCAGCACAGTTCCCTCTAGAACACCTGGGTAGTCTGACCCAGGGCAGCACAGTTCCCTCTAGAACACCTGGGTAGTCTTCTGTCTAGAACACCTGGGTAGTCTGACCCTGGGCAGCACAGTTCCCTCTAGAACACCTGGGTAGTCTGAGCCTGGGCAGCACAGTTCCCTCTAGAACACCTGGGTAGTCTGACCCTGGGCAGCACAGTTCCCTCTAGAACACCTGGGTAGTCTGACCCTGGGCAGCACAGTTCCCTCTAGAACACCTGGGTAGTCTTCTGTCTAGAACACCTGGGTAGTCTGAGCCTGGGCAGCACAGTTCCCTCTAGAACACCTGGGTAGTCTGAGCCTGGGCAGCACAGTTCCCTCTAGAACACCTGGGTAGTCTGAGCCTGGGCAGCACAGTTCCCTCTAGAACACCTGGGTAGTCTGACCCTGGGCAGCACAGTTCCCTCTAGAACACCTGGGTAGTCTGACCCTGGGCAGCACAGTTCCCTCTAGAACACCTGGGTAGTCTGACCCTGGGCAGCACAGTTCCCTCTAGAACACCTGGGTAGTCTGACCCTGGGCAGCACAGTTCCCTCTAGAACACCTGGGTAGTCTTCTGTCTAGAACACCTGGGTAGTCTGACCCTGGGCAGCACAGTTCCCTCTAGAACACCTGGGTAGTCTGACCCTGGGCAGCACAGTTCCCTCTAGAACACCTGGGTAGTCTGACCCTGGGCAGCACAGTTCCCTCTAGAACACCTGGGTAGTCTGACCCTGGGCAGCACAGTTCCCTCTAGAACACCTGGGTAGTCTGACCCTGGGCAGCACAGTTCCCTCTAGAACACCTGGGTAGTCTTCTGTCTAGAACACCTGGGTAGTCTGAGCCTGGGCAGCACAGTTCCCTCTAGAACACCTGGGTAGTCTGAGCCTGGGCAGCACAGTTCCCTCTAGAACACCTGGGTAGTCTGAGCCTGGGCAGCACAGTTCCCTCTAGAACACCTGGGTAGTCTGAGCCTGGGCAGCACAGTTCCCTCTAGAACACCTGGGTAGTCTGAGCCTGGGCAGCACAGTTCCCTCTAGAACACCTGGGTAGTCTTCTGTCTAGAACACCTGGGTAGTCTGACCCTGGGCAGCACAGTTCCCTCTAGAACACCTGGGTAGTCTGACCCTGGGCAGCACAGTTCCCTCTAGAACACCTGGGTAGTCTGACCCTGGGCAGCACAGTTCCCTCTAGAACACCTGGGTAGTCTTCTGTCTAGAACACCTGGGTAGTCTGAGCCTGGGCAGCACAGTTCCCTCTAGAACACCTGGGTAGTCTGAGCCTGGGCAGCACAGTTCCCTCTAGAACACCTGGGTAGTCTGAGCCTGGGCAGCACAGTTCCCTCTAGAACACCTGGGTAGTCTGACCCTGGGCAGCACAGTTCCCTCTAGAACACCTGGGTAGTCTGACCCTGGGCAGCACAGTTCCCTCTAGAACACCTGGGTAGTCTTCTGTCTAGAACACCTGGGTAGTCTGACCCTGGGCAGCACAGTTCCCTCTAGAACACCTGGGTAGTCTGACCCTGGGCAGCACAGTTCCCTCTAGAACACCTGGGTAGTATGACCCTGGGCAGCACAGTTCCCTCTAGAACACCTGGGTAGTCTGACCCTGGGCAGCACAGTTCCCTCTAGAACACCTGGGTAGTCTGACCCTGGGCAGCACAGTTCCCTCTAGAACACCTGGGTAGTCTGACCCTGGGCAGCACAGTTCCCTCTAGAACACCTGGGTAGTCTTCTGTCTAGAACACCTGGGTAGTCTGAGCCTGGGCAGCACAGTTCCCTCTAGAACACCTGGGTAGTCTGAGCCTGGGCAGCACAGTTCCCTCTAGAACACCTGGGTAGTCTGAGCCTGGGCAGCACAGTTCCCTCTAGAACACCTGGGTAGTCTGACCCTGGGCAGCACAGTTCCCTCTAGAACACCTGGGTAGTCTGACCCTGGGCAGCACAGTTCCCTCTAGAACACCTGGGTAGTCTGACCCTGGGCAGCACAGTTCCCTCTAGAACACCTGGGTAGTCTTCTGTCTAGAACACCTGGGTAGTCTGACCCTGGGCAGCACAGTTCCCTCTAGAACACCTGGGTAGTCTGACCCTGGGCAGCACAGTTCCCTCTAGAACACCTGGGTAGTCTGACCCTGGGCAGCACAGTTCCCTCTAGAACACCTGGGTAGTCTGACCCTGGGCAGCACAGTTCCCTCTAGAACACCTGGGTAGTCTGACCCTGGGCAGCACAGTTCCCTCTAGAACACCTGGGTAGTCTGACCCTGGGCAGCACAGTTCCCTCTAGAACACCTGGGTAGTCTTCTGTCTAGAACACCTGGGTAGTCTGACCCTGGGCAGCACAGTTCCCTCTAGAACACCTGGGTAGTCTGACCCTGGGCAGCACAGTTCCCTCTAGAACACCTGGGTAGTCTGATCCTGGGCAGCACAGTTCCCTCTAGAACACCTGGGTAGTCTGACCCTGGGCAGCACAGTTCCCTCTAGAACACCTGGGTAGTCTGATCCTGGGCAGCACAGTTCCCTCTAGAACACCTGGGTAGTCTGACCCTGGGCAGCACAGTTCCCTCTAGAACACCTGGGTAGTCTTCTGTCTAGAACACCTGGGTAGTCTGAGCCTGGGCAGCACAGTTCCCTCTAGAACACCTGGGTAGTCTGACCCTGGGCAGCACAGTTCCCTCTAGAACACCTGGGTAGTCTGACCCTGGGCAGCACAGTTCCCTCTAGAACACCTGGGTAGTCTGACCCTGGGCAGCACAGTTCCCTCTAGAACACCTGGGTAGTCTGACCCTGGGCAGCACAGTTCCCTCTAGAACACCTGGGTAGTCTTCTGTCTAGAACACCTGGGTAGTCTGAGCCTGGGCAGCACAGTTCCCTCTAGAACACCTGGGTAGTCTGACCCTGGGCAGCACAGTTCCCTCTAGAACACCTGGGTAGTCTGACCCTGGGCAGCACAGTTCCCTCTAGAACACCTGGGTAGTCTGACCCTGGGCAGCACAGTTCCCTCTAGAACACCTGGGTAGTCTTCAGATTTCATTGTACCCTGCACAGATTCCAGACCCCCTGTGCCAGATGCAGAACAGCAGCCCCAGAACAGAAGCCAGCCTCCTCCATGTTTCCCAGTAGGACAGTCTTCTTCTCCATGTATGCTTCAGTTTGGCTTCTGTGAACAGAGCTGATGTGCCGTGCCAAACGTTCCAGTTTTGTCTGGTCTGTCCATAGGACGTTCTCCCAGAAGCTTTGTAGCTTGTCAACATGCAGTTTGGCAAATTCCAGTCTGGCTTTTTATGATTTGTTTTCAACAGTGGTGTCGTCCTCCGTCGTGTCCCATGAAGTCCACTTTGGCTCAAACATCGACGGATGGTGCGATCTGATACTGATGTACCTTGACCTTGGAGTTCACCTTGAATTTCTTTGGAGGTTGTTCTGGGCTCTTTTGTTACCATTCGTGTTGTCTGTCTCTTCAACTTGTCATCAATTTTCCTCCACCAAACAGCAGAGACTACTGGTCACCCTTTAAATAGGACGACTGACTGGTTACAAGTTTGAAGACCGCTGTGATGTTCATTAGAGGACACACTTCGGTTGAACATGTCCTTATGGTCAAACTGTTTTCAGTCTTCTCTAGGGGTACCATCATTTTTGTCCAGGCCTGTTTCATGAGTTTGTTTTTTAAAAATAATTCTGTTGAAGTACAATTCAAAAGCACTGTCTGATTTTCACTGGTTAATTTTCATAAAATTTTATTTATTATTACTTTTGTCAGATTCAAGTTATTTCTGTGACTATTGTGGGTTTTTCTGTCATTAACAGGAGAACCAACAAGTCTGTCCACATGTGTGTATACACACAAAGACACACAAAGACACACACACACACACACTCCTGATCTGATCCACTCGTCCTCTGTACAAACACACATTCCTGCACCGAAGCCCTCAGACACACATGGACCCAGGACCCAGGACCCAGGACGGACCAACGATGGACTGTGGACAGACCCTCTGGTCCTTGAACCCTCTGGTCCTTGAACCCTCAGGTCCTTGAACCCTCAGGTCCTTGGACCCTCTGGTCCTTCGACCCACTGGTCCTTGGACCCTCTGGTCCTTGGACCCTCTGGTCCTTGAACCCTCTGGTCCTTGAACCCTCAGGTCCTTGGACCCTCTGGTCCTTGGATCCTCTGGTCCTTGGACCCTCTGGTCCTTGGACCCTCTGGTCCTTGAACCCTCAGGTCCTTGAACCCTCAGGTCCTTGGACCCTCTGGTCCTTGAACCCTCTGGTCCTTGGACTCTCTGGTCCTTGAACCCTCAGGTCCTTGGACCCTCTGGTCCTTGAACCCTCTGGTCCTTGGACCCTCTGGTCCTTGAACCCTCTGGTCTTTGGACCGTCAGGTCCTTGAACCCTCTGGTCCTTGGACCCTCTGGTCCTTGAGCCCTCAGGTCCTTGGACCCTCTGGTCCTTGAACCCTCTGGTCCTTGAACCCTCTGGTCCTTGGACCCTCAGGTCCTTGGACCCTCTGGTCCTTGAACCCTCTGGTCCTTGGACCCTCTGGTCCTTGAACCCTCAGGTCCTTGACCCCTCTGGTCCTTGGACCCTCTGGTCCTTGAGCCCTCAGGTCCTTGGACCCTCTGGTCCTTGAACCCTCTGGTCCTTGGACCCTCTGGTCCTTGAACCCTCAGGTCCTTGGACCCTCTGGTCCTTGAACCCTCTGGTCCTTGGACTCTCTGGTCCTTGAACCCTCAGGTCCTTGGACCCTCTGGTCCTTGAACCCTCTGGTCCTTGGACTCTCTGGTCCTTGAACCCTCAGGTCCTTGAACCCTCTGGTCCTTGGACTCTCTGGTCCTTGAACCCTCAGGTCCTTGGACCCTCTGGTCCTTGAACCCTCAGGTCCTTGGACCCTCTGGTCCTTGAACCCTCTGGTCCTTGGACTCTCTGGTCCTTGAACCCTCAGGTCCTTGAACCCTCTGGTCCTTGAACCCTCTGGTCTTTGGACCGTCAGGTCCTTGAACCCTCTGGTCCTTGGACCCTCTGGTCCTTGAGCCCTCAGGTCCTTGGACCCTCTGGTCCTTGAACCCTCTGGTCCTTGAACCCTCTGGTCCTTGGACCCTCAGGTCCTTGGACCCTCTGGTCCTTGAACCCTCTGGTCCTTGGACCCTCTGGTCCTTGAACCCTCAGGTCCTTGGACCCTCTGGTCCTTGACCCCTCTGGTCCTTGGACCCTCTGGTCCTTGAGCCCTCAGGTCCTTGAACCCTCTGGTCCTTGGACCCTCTGGTCCTTGAACCCTCTGGTCCTTGGACCCTCTGGTCCTTGAACCCTCAGGTCCTTGGACCCTCTGGTCCTTGAACCCTCAGGTCCTTCAGACTCCAGCAGACATATAAAGTGGGTCAGGGCTGGGGGCGGGGCCTGATGGAGGATGGTGCTGCTGTGAGTGACAGGTCATGGGCTTTGACTGACAGCTGCTCAGAGTTTCTGTTTTAGTCAAACAGACTTTTTTCAAGTGTGTTTGTGTTTGGGACTGAGAAAAAAACTGAACATTTAAATTAAAACATCAAATTTCATAATACTGCTCATTCAATTAAATGTCAAATTATGAACAAACGTGGAAAAATTATATACACACACACACATATATATATATATATATATATATATATATATATATATATATATATATATATATATATATATATATATTAAAACAGCTTCAGAAAAGCTGAGATTGTGAACTTCGAACACTGTAGAACACATTAGGGCAGAGGTCCACCTTAAGTGAGGGGGAGGGGCGGAAGTGGGCGGAGCTGAGAGCAGATGGGAAGACAGACATTCCATTCCAGTTTTGGGTCATATACCAATTTAACTATGAAGAAACACCTCGAACAACAACAACAACTATTCAGAGAAAAACTGAAGTTTAGGTCCAATTGTTGTTTTTCCATTAGACAAGTTTTTAGAAACAGTTACATTCACACAGTTTGAGGGAAAATGGAGAAGTGACTTGTGAGGTTTTCTTTAAAAGCAGAGTTTTGCGGTCCTACCTGAACATGTCTCCGAGTCCCTTTAACATCCCCTTCTTGGCCTTCCCTTTGTCCTTGTCCTTGTCTTTGGCTCCGTCCTGCTTCTTCTTCTCTTTCCCTCCCTTGTCCTTGTCCTTCTTCTTGTCCTCTTTGGTGCGATTAGTGCCGTTGACCAGGGGTTTGTCTGTCCCGGACAGGGGGGTCATGTCCGCCACCGTGGACACCGAGTCTCTGCCCGACCGCGAACTCTCCTCAGTGTCCTCCTCCACTAGAGACCACAGACAAACATAAGGACAGAAGACACCAGGAGTCAGTGACCGTCATGAACATCCATCAGTCTGAAGAATGTGCACGTGGACGTCCCACAAGGAGACAGACATCATCCACAGAGGACTACCCAGTCACTTGGACGGGGTGGGGTGGGGGGGGTGGGGGGGGTGGGTTCAGGGCCTTTCCTCGTCTGTGACTCCATCTCTCTCAGATGCTTCAGCCTGTGTCAGTAAATGCACCACATTAACTCCAAGCACTGATACAAACTGCATTAGTCAGACTGATGGCACTGCCATGCATGAGGACACAGGCCACGCCCACAGGCCACGCCCACATTAGTGACACTCATATTAGTGGACCATGATGCAAAGACACTGGAGTCAGTGGATCTGAGACATGATCCAGGACTCCCACCTGTGGACAGACGTCTCATTAAAGTCCAGGGTCATTGTCCAACAGGTGCTCTTACGTGTCTCCATGCCTTCATCCTCCTGTTTTGGACAGTCGTCTCACCTGTCCTCAGTGTTTTGGACAGTCGTCTCACCTGTCCTCTGTGTTTTGGACAGTCGTCTCACCTGTCCTCCTGTTTTGGACAGTCGTCTCACCTGTCCTCAGTGTTTTGGACAGTCGTCTCACCTGTCCTCCTGTTTTGGACAGTCGTCTCACCTGTCCTCAGTGTTTTGGACAGTCGTCTCACCTGTCCTCTGTGTTTTGGACAGTCGTCTCACCTGTCCTCCTGTTTTGGACAGTCGTCTCACCTGTCCTGGACAGTCGTCTCACCTGTCCTCAGTGTTTTGGACAGTCGTCTCACCTGTCCTCCTGTTTTGGACAGTCGTCTCACCTGTCCTCAGTGTTTTGGACAGTCGTCTCACCTGTCCTCCTGTTTTGGACAGTCGTCTCACCTGTCCTCCTGTTTTGGACAGTCGTCTCACCTGTCCTCTGTGTTTTGGATAGTCGTCTCACCTGTCCTCTGTGTTTTGGACAGTCGTCTCACCTGTCCTCCTGTTTTGGACAGTCATCTCACCTGTCCTCTGTGTTTTGGACAGTCGTCTCACCTGTCCTCCTGTTTTGGACAGTCGTCTCACCTGTCCTCAGTGTTTTGGACAGTCGTCTCACCTGTCCTCTGTGTTTTGGACAGTCGTCTCACCTGTCCTCCTGTTTTGGACAGTCGTCTTACCTGTCCTCTGTGTTTTGGACAGTCGTCTCACCTGTCCTCTGTGTTTTGGACAGTCGTCTCACCTGTCCTCTGTGTTTTGGACAGTCGTCTCACCTGTCCTCCTGTTTTGGACAGTCGTCTCACCTGTCCTCTGTGTTTTGGACAGTCGTCTCACCTGTCCTCCTGTTTTGGACAGTCGTCTCACCTGTCCTCTGTGTTTTGGACAGTCGTCTCACCTGTCCTCTGTGTTTTGGACAGTCGTCTCACCTGTCCTCCTGTTTTGGACAGTCGTCTTACCTGTCCTCTGTGTTTTGGACAGTCGTCTCACCTGTCCTCCTGTTTTGGACAGTCGTCTCACCTGTCCTCTGTGTTTTGGACAGTCGTCTCACCTGTCCTCTGTGTTTTGGACAGTCGTCTCACCTGTCCTCAGTGTTTTGGACAGTCGTCTCACCTGTCCTCTGTGTTTTGGACAGTCGTCTCACCTGTCCTCTGTGTTTTGGACAGTCGTCTCACCTGTCCTCCTGTTTTGGACAGTCGTCTCACCTGTCCTCTGTGTTTTGGACAGTCGTCTCACCTGTCCTCCTGTTTTGGACAGTCGTCTCACCTGTCCTCTGTGTTTTGGACAGTCGTCTCACCTGTCCTCTGTGTTTTGGACAGTCGTCTCACCTGTCCTCTGTGTTTTGGACAGTCGTCTCACCTGTCCTCCTGTTTTGGACAGTCATCTCACCTGTCCTCTGTGTTTTGGACAGTCGTCTCACCTGTCCTCAGTGTTTTGGACAGTCGTCTCACCTGTCCTCTGTGTTTTGGACAGTCGTCTCACCTGTCCTCTGTGTTTTGGACAGTCGTCTCACCTGTCCTCCTGTTTTGGACAGTCGTCTCACCTGTCCTCTGTGTTTTGGACAGTCGTCTCACCTGTCCTCTGTGTTTTGGACAGTCGTCTCACCTGTCCTCTGTGTTTTGGACAGTCGTCTCAGTCTCATTAAAGTCTAGGGTCATTGTCCGACAGGTGTCCTCGTCTGTGTTTTGGACAGTCTCATTAAACGTCCAACAGCTGTCCTTACGTGTCTCCATGCCTTCGTCCTCCTCCTCGGTGGCGGACGGTCGGTCGTACGATTTATCGATGGCCGCCCGGAAGCTCTCGTTGCAGCCCCGCCCTCTGATGATGCGGGGGCGTGGCCTGTGGAAGGGGAGGTCCCCGTTCAGGGTCACTTCGGCGACGGCCGTCTGGAGGCTCTCCAAGGAACTGGACTTCTTTAAACCTAGAGACGGTCCCACGTCTTTAGCGGAGGATCCTGGAGGAACAGAAGGAGGACAAGTGTACGTGAACGTACCTCCATGGAATCCACAGTTCCACTCAGAACCACTGACCCTGTGTTCTAACTCCAGTATTTAACCCAGGGTTCTCAAACTCATTTTAGTTCAGTTCCACATTCAGTCTGATCTGATCTGCAGAGGACCCAACCAGTCAAATACGAACAGAAGAACCCAGAGATAACGACAACTGACACTTTATGTCTGTGTTTTAGTGCAAAAAAAACATTAAATGATGAAAATACTGACTTTTATAAACTATCCAAACAAAAACAGATGTGAAGAACCTGAAAAAACGGACATTTCTTCAGATAAATCAGTGTAATTTTCTCAGTCTTCTTCCTCCACTTCTCATTAGTCCATGTGCATTCTGGATCAGATCTCCAAAGACACTAAACACTGAGGAACAGGAAGAAAAGAGTTCAAACTGGACTGAATTTAATACAGACATTTCAGGTTGGACACATTTGTTCAGGTTAGTCACATTTTATTGGTACAGGAGAGTTTGGAAATGGAAAGAGTTTCACAATTTAATGTGATTTTTTTGCACTAAAACAAAGACAAACATTTGAAGTTGTTAATTCAAGATTTTTAACTTAAGGATTTTTTGCTTAATTTAAGATTTTTTTTGGCTTGATTCAAGATTTTTTAATTTATTTTTATTTTTATTTTTTTTGCTTAATTCAAGCCTGTGGAATTTTTACACTTTGTAAATTCATCCCATGGGCCGGACTGGACCCTTTGGCGGGCTGGATTTGGACCCCAGGCCACATGTTTGACACCTGTGATTTAGACCAATGGACACATGAGTCTTTCAGGACTGGTGATAATCCTCCTGTTAGAGCTGCTGCTCAGGTTCTGGAAGCAGTTTGAGTTTAGATGTCTGTGCTTAGAACCAACTCCAGTCACTGCTTGTATCATGAACGTTCAGGCTTTTTAGGACTGAACCTGTTTCCAAAGTGTTTCCCACGGTCTGAAACATCACTGTCCCAAACACAAAAACACACCCAGGTTTTTAAACCTGTCTACGAGGGCCGTTCAATAAGTTCATGGCCTCACCCAGAACAGAACAACACAGACTGATAATTTATATTTTATTTTCCAACATAATCTCCATTTACAGCAATGCACTTGGTCCATCGATGTTCAAGCATCACTATCCCATCACCAAAGAATGGAACATCCTGTATTAGAACAACCAGTATTTCTGGGCGAGGCCATGAACTTATTGAACAGCCCTCGAACGCCCCTGCCAGACCCAAACGAAGAACACAAGTCCAAAAGTAGGCGGAACTTACTAATACCCCCGCCCAGTCTCACAACACTTGGCCCCTCCTCCTCACTGATATCCCGCCTACCCACAGATTCATTTGGAGTCTTAACTTTCAGTCTTTTCAAAAACTTTCTCAAACTTAAAAAATAAATAAATAAATATAATATATAAATATATATATATATATATATATATATATATATATATATATATATATATATATATATATACAGGGTGGGGAAGCCAAATGTACACTGAACATGTAGTTGTTTTTTCTCAGCAGACACTACGTCAGTTGTTTTGAACCCAAACATATACTGATGTCATAATCATACCTAACACTATTATCCATACCTTTTCACAAACTTTTGCCCATATGAGTAATCAGGAAAGCAAACGTCAAAGAGTGTGTGATTTGCTGAATGCACTCGTCACACCAAAGGAGATTTCAGAAATAGTTGGAGTGTCCATAAAGACTGTTTCTAATGGAAAGAAGAGAATGACTATGAGCAAAACTATTACCAGAAAGTCTGGAAGATACTATTAAAGAAGAATGGGAGAAGTTGTCACCCCAATATTTGAGGAACACTTGGACAAGTTTCAGGAAGCGTGTGAAGGCAGTTATTGAGAAAGAAGGAGGACACATAGAATAAAAACATTTTCTATTATGGACATTTTCTTGTGGCAAATAAATTCTCATGACTTTCAATAAACTAACTGGTCATACACTGTCTTTCAATCCCTGCCTCAAAATAGTGTACATTTTGCTTCCCCACCCTGTATATATATGTAAAGAAAAAAGACAAAAGTGAAAGAAAGGGACATGTACAGAACAATATGACCTCATGTACAGAACAACATGACCTCATGTACAGAACAACATGACCTCATGTACAGAACAATATGACCTCATGTACAGAACAACATGACCTATGTAAAGAACAATATGACCTCATGTACAGAACAACATGACCTCATGTACAGAACAACATGACCTCATGTACAGAACAACATGACCTCATGTAAAGAACAATATGACCTCATGTACAGAACAATATGACCTCATATAAAGAACAATATGACCTCATGTACAGAACAACATGACCTCATGTACAGAACAATATGACCTCATATAAAGAACAATATGACCTCATGTACAGAACAACATGACCTCATGTACAGAACAACATGACCTCATGTAAAGAACAATATGACCTCATGTACAGAACAACATGACCTCATGTAAACTCAAGGCAGTGTCATGAAGACTCAGAACTGTTGGACCAGGGCTGTCCAGTCCTGGTCCTCCAGACCTACTGTCCTGCATGTTTCGATGTTTCCTCTTCCGAACACCTGATTCTAATGATCAGCCTTCCATCCGGCTGTGCAGAAGACTGAGAACCACCTTCACTACCAGATGCAGCTTTGACAGAAAAGAACCATCAGCAAAGTCACAGAAACATGGCGGTTGAATTAAAGCACGTCTGTTTGTACGGCGGTGCACAGAGAATTCTGGACTCCCATGTGGCACCGTTCACCGTCTGAGCATGTGCAAACCCACGCAGTCTGAGGACGTGTGCAGGTAAATGAAGCGGTCCTGATCTGCAGGGGGTGTGGAACACACAATGCCTGACAGACAGACGAACGGGCTGCAGTTAACGCTTTAATGACTGATCTGAGCTAATGGGAGAACGGTTCATGTCCGAAAAACTCGCTGAATCCAACGGTCCGACGGTCCGGTCGTCTGATTGGTCAGTCCCAGTCTGGTCCCGCCCTGCGGGTGCTTTTCTGGTTTTAGGTGATATTTGGGTGATTTTTTAAGGTGTTTTCTGGGTAAATTTTAAGTGTTTTTAGGTGGCTGTTGGGTGATTTTTGGGTGGGTTTTGTTTTAGATGTTTCTGAGTGATTTTTCGGTGTTGTTTTTTTAGATGATTTGTAGGTGGTTTTTGGGTGGTTTTTTAGGTGTTTTCCTGGACTCCCATATGGCACCGTTCACCACCTGCACATGTGCGAACCAACGCACAGTCTGAGGACGTGTGCAGGTAAATGAAGCGGTCCTGATCTGCAGGGGGGGTGGAACACACAATGCCTGACAGACAGACTAATGGGCTGCAATTAGCACTTTAATGACTGATCTGAGCCAAAGACAGAATGCTTTCTTTGAAACAAAGGAAAATGTACATGAAATCACTTTGAAATCCATCCAAATCAGCTGGCAGAGGCTGTCGGATCATTGGATAAAAGCGTCCCAAACAGCATGTCTGGATGGAGCGCTTTGTGCCAGGATACTTGTTTACAGTCAGAGTGGAAGGGAAAAAAAAGTGTCAGTAGTAAATGAATGGATGCAGAGTGAACAGGCTGAGGCCGGAAGACTCCACTGATTCTCATCGGAGTCCTGTCCTCTGAACGTCTGACTGCAAGGAGTCCGACAGGCTTTTACCAGCACACACTGGAGTTAAAGGTGCACACACACTGGAGTTAAAGGTGCACACACACTGGAGTTAAAGGTGCACACACACTGGAGTTAAAGGTGCACACACACTGGAGTTAAAGGTGTACACACACTGGATTTAAAGGGTACACACACACATTGTATTTAAAGGTGCACACACACTGTATTTAAAGGGTACACACACTGTATTTAAAGGTGCACACACACTGTATTTAAAGGTGCACACACTGTATTTAAAGGGTACACACACTGTATTTAAAGGTGCACACACACACTGTATTTAAAGGGTACACACACTGTATTTAAAGGGTACACACACACACACACTGTATTTAAAGCGTACACACACTGTATTTAAAGGTGCACACACACACTGTATTTAAAGGGTACACACACTGTATTTAAAGGGTACACACACACACACACACTGTATTTAAAGGTACACACACACTGTATTTAAAGGGTCCACACACTGTATTTAAAGGTGCACACACACTGTATTTAAAGGCGCACACACACTGTATTTAAAGGGTACAGACACTGTATTTAAAGGGTACACACACACACACACACACTGTATTTAAAGGTACACACACACTGTATTTAAAGGGTCCACACACTGTATTTAAAGGTGCACACACACTGTATTTAAAGGGTACACACACTGTATTTAAAGGTGCACACACACACTGTATTTAAAGGGTACACACACTGTATTTAAAGGGTACACACACACACACTGTATTTAAAGGTACACACACACTGTATTTAAAGGGTCCACACACTGTATTTAAAGGTGCACACACACTGTATTTAAAGGGTACACACACTGTATTTAAAGGCGCACACACACTGTATTTAAAGGTGCACACACACTGTATTTAAAGGGTACACACACTGTATTTAAAGGCGCACACACACTGTATTTAAAGGTGCACACACACTGTATTTAAAGGGTACACACACTGTATTTAAAGGCGCACACACACTGTATTTAAAGGTGTTGGTCTGACACCGTTCACTGCGGTCACTTCACAAATACCAGCAGAAAACAGAGGTCATTTCCAGTCTGTTGGACACCTGACACAGCTGTAAGTCCAGGACTGTGGGTTCAGTCTGGATTAAACAAACCCAGGTCTCTGTCAGCTCTACAGATGGAGCAATGAAGATGTAGATGAATTAAAAAACAGCTGATACCAAAAATTAAAAAAACAAAACAAAACATCTTTGCATTAAAACCTGAAAACATAACTTCTAACTGAGGTGTCCAACATGAGGAACAGTCCACTACTGTCCTCCAGCACTGACGTGTCCAACATGTGTCTGAGGTCTGTGGCAACAAAGTCCTGCTCCAAACACAGCTACCAGATACTGTTAGCCTCTGTTAGCTTCTGTTAGCCTCCACAGGCCTCTGTTAACTTCTGTTAGCCTCCACGGGCCTCTGTTAGCCTCTGTTAGCCTCCACGGGCCTCTGTTAACTTCTGTTAGCCTCCACGGGCCTCTGTTAGCTTCTGTTAGCCTCCACGGGCCTCTGTTAACTTCTGTTAGCCTCCACAGGCCTCTGTTAGCCTCTATTAGCTTCTGTTAGCCTCTGTTAGCCTCCACAGGCCTCTGTTAACTTCTGTTAGCCTCCACAGGCCTCTGTTAGCCTCTGTTAGCCTCCACAGGCCTCTGTTAGCCTCTGTTAGCCTCCACGGGCCTCTGTTAGCTTCTGTTAGCCTCCACGGGCCTCTGTTAGCTTCTGTTAGCCTCCACGGGCCTCTGTTAGCTTCTGTTAGCCTCCACGGGCCTCTGTTAGCTTCTGTTAGCCTCTGTTAGCCTCCACAGGCCTCTGTTAACTTCTGTTAGCCTCCACAGGCCTCTGTTAGCCTCCACAGGCCTCTGTTAGCCTCTATTAGCTTCTGTTAGCCTCCACAGGCCTCTGTTAGCCTCTGTTAGCCTCCACAGGCTTCTGTTAACTTCTGTTGGCCTCCACAGGCCTCTGTTAGCCTCTGTTAGCCTCCACAGGCCTCTGTTAGCCTCTATTAGCTTCTGTTAGCCTCCACAGGCCTCTGTTAGCCTCCACAGGCCTCTGTTAACTTCTGTTAGCCTCCATTGGCCTCTGTTAGCTTCTGTTAGCCTCCACAGGCCTCTTTTAGCCTCTATTAGCTTCTGTTAGCCTCTGTTAGCCTCCACAGGCCTCTGTTAACTTCGGTTAGCCTCCACGGGCCTCTGTTAGCTTCTGTTAGCCTCCACGGGCCTCTGTTAGCTTCTGTTAGCCTCCACAGGCCTCTGTTAACTTCTGTTAGCCTCCACAGGCCTCTGTTAGCCTCCACAGGCCTCTGTTAACTTATGTTAGCCTCCACAGGCCTCTGTTAGCCTCCACAGGCCTCTGTTAGCCTCTATTAGCTTCTGTTAGCCTCTGTTAGCCTCCACAGGCCTCTGTTAACTTCTGTTAGCCTCCACAGGCCTCTGTTAGCCTCTGTTAGCCTCCACAGGCCTCTGTTAGCCTCTATTAGCTTCTGTTAGCCTCCACAGGCCTCTGTTAGCCTCTGTTAGCCTCCACAGGCTTCTGTTAACTTCTGTTGGCCTCCACAGGCCTCTGTTAGCCTCTGTTAGCCTCCACAGGCCTCTGTTAGCCTCTATTAGCTTCTGTTAGCCTCCACAGGCCTCTGTTAGCCTCTGTTAGCCTCCACAGGCCTCTGTTAACTTCTGTTAGCCTCCACAGGCCTCTGTTAGCCTCTGTTAGCCTCCACATGCCTCTGTTCAATCAATCTTTATTTATATAGCACTTTTCATACATTAATGCTGTAGCACAAAGTGCTTTACATATAAGTTTAAAAGTCAGTACCCCCCCACAACCCACCCTCTGTTAGTCTCCATTGGCCCTGGTTGGCCTCTGTCAGCTTCTGTTAGCCTCCATTGGCCCTGGTTGGCCTCTGTTAGCTTCTGTTAGCCTCCATTGGCCCTGGTTGGCCTCTGTTAGCTTCTGTTAGCCTCCATTGGCCCTGGTTGGCCTCTGTCAGCTTCTGTTAGCCTCCATTGGCCCTGGTTGGCCTCTGTTAGCTTCTGTTAGCCTCCATTGGCCCTGGTTGGCCTCTGTTAGCTTCTGTTAGCCTCCATTGGCCCTGGTTGGCCTCTGTTAGCTTCTGTTAGCCTCCATTGGCCCTGGTTGGCCTCTGTTAGCTTCTGTTAGCCTCCATTGGCCCTGGTTGGCCTCTGTTAGCTTCTGTTAGCCTCCATTGGCCCTGGTTGGCCTCTGTTAGCTTCTGTTAGCCTCCATTGGCCCTGGTTGGCCTCTGTCAGCTTCTGTTAGCCTCCATTGGCCCTGGTTGGCCTCTGTTAGCTTCTGTTAGCCTCCATTGGCCCTGGTTGGCCTCTGTTAGCTTCTGTTAGCCTCCATTGGCCCTGGTTGGCCTCTGTTAGCTTCTGTTAGCCTCCATTGGCCCTGGTTGGCCTCTGTTAGCTTCTGTTAGCCTCCATTGGCCCTGGTTGGCCTCTGTTAGCTTCTGTTAGCCTCCATTGGCCCTGGTTGGCCTCTGTTAGCTTCTGTTAGCCTCCATTGGCCCTGGTTGGCCTCTGTTAGCTTCTGTTAGCCTCCATTGGCCCTGGTTGGCCTCTGTTAGCCCCTGTTAGCCCCTGTGTCTCCCAGGTGTCAGTGCTGGGCTTGGAGCTGCTGTGTTTGGTCTGTGCTAAATGGACTGTGGATCAGTGGGACTCCGTTAGCCTCTGTTGGACTCAATGAACAGAGTGTGTTTTCAGTCGGTGTTAAAGTTACACCAGGGTCTGCCCAGTGCAAATAAACCCACGGTGTCTGAAAAAACAGTGAAATCTATTAGTGTGACACACTGGGGGGGGGGGGGGGGGGGGGGCTGAACAGGCATTCAGATCACTTCAGAGGTTCAACAGACTCCTCCAGCTCCACTCTGAATGACACAATGGGGCTTAATTGTCCGATTTGCAGTGAAGGCAACACCTGACTGTGAGCAGAAGGGGAGCACTGGTGTCATCATCTGCACTTCAGTCCTAATGAAGGCATTAAAGGCTGCAGAGTGGAAACCTGAGCACAAGGACAGGAGGAGGAGGAGGAGGAGGAGGAGGAGGAGGAGGAGGAGGAGGCCAGTGGGTTCCTCTTGTATCTCCAGACTGAACAGATGTTTCAGTTTGGACGTCTCAGCGGTTGGCCCTTTCGTATACGGTCATTACGTTCCAGATGTCATCTACATGTGCACTGCATATCTGTCAGAACACGTCAGAGTGGCGGCTAGTACGAAGCAGAAGAAACAAACAGGCAGGAATACATTCGTGTGACCAGTAGCGATAAGTGCACATTCATTGTATTTGTTCACATTATAACTTTTAATAATTCAAATATTTTGAAGCAAACCACCCTCCGGCCTGTCATAGAAGCATTCAGCACAAGTCAGGGCCGGGGCAGTGGTCAGTCAGGGAATTCCCTGGACTGGACCTGGAACTGCAGCACGGGATTGGTCAAACAGGTCATTTACTTTACGTTCATTAAAACGTACTCAGAGTAAGACAGAAACGACCTCCCCCCTTCTGTAGAATACATGTGGAAAAGTTAGGATGTGGAAGAATACAATGAACCTGTTCGGGATAGGGCTGGAATTTTTGGAATTTGTAAATTCATCCCAGGCGTCGGATTGGAACCTTTGGTGGGATGCATTTGGACCCCAGGACGCATGTTTGATAGCCCTGGTTTAGAGTGTGTCCAGGTCCAGATGTCCAGGTTCCAGCTCCTTCTGAGCTCCTCATGTTCTGTTGTTCAGGACAGAACCCGTCCTTTGGTCCCAGTCTGGGACTTCTGTTCAGTGTAAACTCATCTGTTCACTCTGTTCAGTGTAAACTCATCTGTTCACTCTGTTCAGTGTAAACTCATCAGTTCACTCTGTTCAGTGTAAACTCTTCCTCTCTTCCTCCTCCTCTCTCTTCTCTCTTCTTTCAGCTGTTGTCCTGTCAGTCTCCTCTCCTCCTCCTCTATGACCTCCTCTCTTCCTCCTCCTCTCTCTTCTCTCTTCTTTCAGCTGTTGTCCTGTCAGTCTCCTCTCCTCCTCCTCTATGACCTCCTCTCTTCCTCCTCCTCTCTCTTCTCTCTTCTTTCAGCTGTTGTCCTGTCAGTCTCCTCTCCTCCTCCTCTATGACCTCCTCTCTTCCTCCTCCTCTCTCTTCTCTCTTCTTTCAGCTGTTGTCCTGTCAGTCTCCTCTCCTCCTCCTCTATGACCTCCTCTCTTCCTCCTCCTCTCTCTTCTCTCTTCTTTCAGCTGTTGTCCTGTCAGTCTCCTCTCCTCCTCCTCTATGACCTCCTCTCTTCCTCCTCCTCTCTCTTCTCTCTTCTTTCAGCTGTTGTCCTGTCAGTCTCCTCTCACTCCAGCTGTTTTCTGTCCTAAACTCTTCTTCTTCTTCTGTTGTGTCTGTGCTTCTTCCAGACCTCTTCTGTCTGCATTTCCAGTCCAGTTTCAGTGCCTTTGGATGCTGAAGGAAACTGGACTTCCTGACACCTGGACTTTCTTGGACATTTCTCTGGAGGACACACCTCCATTTTTCCCTCTTCTGATGCTCTGTCTCTCTTCTCTGGTTCATTCCTTTTCCTCTTTTCCATTTTTACAGTACCACACTCCTTTCTTCAGTCCAGTCCTGTTCCAGTCCTGCTCCGTGGGTCTGGTACCACAGTGTGTTCCACACTCCTGTTCTGCAGACACAGGGGGTGGAAGGAGTTCACAAACGTTGGGACACCTGCAGGAATTGAACCACCAACTTTCCAGACTGGATCAACCTCCATTCCTGCAGAACTGTTTTCAGTTTTAACCCATTTCTTGTTCGTGTTTTTGTAGAATTCTGAAATGTACATTATTTTTCAGTTTGGTTGAACCTTACCTGTTTTGTGTTTTTTTTCCTCTGTCAGTTCACTCTGACCTTTGGACCATTTACAGCTGTTCATTAAACTGGAACTGATGGAATTTACAGACAAAACTGGAATTTTTTTTTTTTCTTTCATTTTTTGCACAGTGCATATCCTCTATCTCCATCCTAAGAATGGAATGTAAACACCACGGACAGGGTTCTTAATCTAGACTCAACAGAACCTTTGACCTCTGATCTGGTCTCCATCTGACCCTGTGGTGGAGTGGACCGGTCCTTACCTCTGCTGGTGTCAGGACGAGGGGTGAGGTTAACCTCATCGGCTACTGTTAAAGGAAGGAGGGAGGAGGGGGAGGAAAGAAGGGGAGGAGGGGTACAAACATTTGGGCTTCAGTTAGTGCTCAGATCATTCCACATGCAGCATTCAGGTACCACTGGGAAATATGAGATAGAACTGGGAAACATTCAGGTACCACTGGGAAATATGAGATAGAACTGGGAAACATTCAGGTACCACTGGGAAATATGACAACCAGAGTCATCTGAGGGAGGACCAGACAGCATGCATGGGGGGGGGGCAGTGTGTGTGAGTCCAGTGCTCAGGTGTTGTGCTGTAACAGAGCTCAGAGGTGCAGTGTGTGTGTGTGTGTGTGTGTGTGTGTGTGTGTGTGTGTGTGTGTGTGTGTGTTGATTCCAGTGCAGACTCAGTCGTAGCCAAACCAACCAGCCAACGCAGAAGCACATTCAAGGGCAATCAACACACACAAGTTCTAGACTATGGAGAGAGAGAAAGAGAGAGGGAGAATGAGTGTGTATTTACAGGAAGAGCCTACAGAGGGAACATGGAGGAGGGGGCGGGGCTATGCTGTAAGGAACACATCTGAAACATGGAAGAGGGGGCGGGGCTACGCTCACAGGACCCCCCACCCTTCTGCCCTGTATATTTAGTGTGAACAGGTTCAGTAAATGGATCCATAGAAACATGGAAATAAGACAGGAGTCAAAGCATGATGGGACCATGTGACCTGAGTATAAAAGAGGGGGGTGGTCCCAACGGTGAATGGGCGGGGCCAATACTTGGATTCCCTCATTTTGGGCGTAAACTGAACATGGCTGTAGAGTTGCACAAACAGAACCTGATGGTTCTATTCAGAACACACAGAGGACAGATAAACCCATGGAACCAGAGGACACCCCCCCTCCAGGTCCAGGTCCAGGTCCAGGTCCAGGTCTGGGACCAGCCTACCTAGATCCATGCTCTTGGACTTGCGCGTCTTGATGATGTCCAGCTGCGAGGCGTCTCCAAACTGTTTGGTGCGTTTCTCAGACATGCTCTGGCGTCCGAAGCCTTCGCGTTGGAAAGCGCCGTCTGACTGAGTCTGATCTGGACCCACCGAGCTGAAACGGACAGAAGCACCGCCGTTAATAGGAACAAGGAAACATTTTTGTCTGTTTTAGTGCAAAAAAAACATTAAATGATGAAAATACTTACTTTTATAAACTATTCAAACAAAAAAAATGTGAATAACCTGAAAAAAACTGACATTTCTTCATAAAAATCAGTGTAATATTGTCAGTCTTCTGCCTCCACTTCTCATTAGTCCATGTGCATTCTGGATCAGATAGGGTTAGGGTTACAAAGACACTAAACACTGAGGAACAGGCAGAAAAGAGTTCAAACTGGACTGAATTTAATACAGACATTTCAGGTTGGACACATTTGTTCAGGTTAGTCACATTTTATTGGTACAGGAGAGTTTGGAAATGGAAAGAGTTTCACAATTTAATGTGATTTTTTGCACTAAAACAAAGACAAATATTTGAAGTTGTCATTATTTACAGACATAGAGTAATATTTTTTTCTTTTTTACATCAAACCAAGAACTGGATGTGAACAAACAGGTACTAAAGTGTTTGGTCAAATAATGAGAATTATATAAATATATGTCCAAGGACAATTAGACTACGTATAAGTGCAATGCAGAATGTGCAATAATAGGTGCCCTCCATCGTGCAATTTTTTTTTTCCTTTACTAACTTATTTATTTATTTATTTTAGAGCAGTTTTTAATATTTTATCATATATATTGGTTGTTTTTAGTTGGTGTTTTTAAATGTATTTTATTTTATTTATTTTTGTCTGTGTTTATTTCGTGCTGTGCATTTTGCAGTTTCGTTCTGTAACAGCATATGGGATGTTTTTATTGAATGACAATGAATAAATCTGAATCTAAAAGCCAGTGTTGGGCAGATGTTATAATAGTTCAACATTCCATACACTGTTCTACATCCAAATGAAAAATCCTATTTGTTCAACAAATAAATAAACGGATAAATAAAATTCCAGTTTTAGAAGTATTAGAATATGACTGTGGGTGACTTTTAGAACAGGAATCCATCAAATCAGGTGGAGTTTATGGAGGCCCCGAGGATTATGGGTACAATCAAAGGGACAAGACCCCCCCCACACACACAGTGACGTCCTGTCATTCTTTTCCTGACTCCTCCCATCCGTCCCACTCACCTGTCAGTCAGACTGGGTGGCTCCTTAGCCCAAGGTGGAGTCACGTCATTGGTGAAGCCCACGTCGTCATGGGAACTGGAGGACGACTGGTCTGACAGGTGAGGCGGCAGCAGCAGCGGGGGGCGGTCGTCTTCGATGATCACAGTGTCGTCCTGAGGCATGTTGACGGTGGGGGACAGCTGGTAGTTACCTGGACAGACGGACGGACAGACGGACGGGTCAGCCAAGGACTGTTTTAAACACAGACGGACAGACGTCAAATGGACAGACGTCAAACGGACAGACGTAAAATGGACAGATGTCAAACGGACAGATGTCAAACGGACAGATGTCAAAATGGACAGACGTCAAAATGGACAGATGTCAAACGGACAGATGTCAAACGGACAGACGTCAAAATGGACAGATGTCAAACGGACAGATGTCAAACGGACAGATGTCAAAATGGACAGACGTCAAAATGGACAGATGTCAAACGGACAGATGTCAAACGGACAGACGTCAAATGGACAGATGTCAAACGGACAGATGTCAAAGGACAGATGTCAAAATGGACAGACGTCAAAATGGACAGATGTCAACGGACAGATGTAAAACGGACAGACGTCAAAATGGAAGATGTCAACGGACAGATGTCAACGGACAGACTGTCAAAATGGACAGATGTCAAACGGACAGATGTCAAACGGACAGATGTCAACGGACAGATGTCAAACTGGACAGACGTCAAAATGGACAGATGTCAAACGGACAGATGTCAAACGGACAGACGTCAAAATGGACAGATGTCAAAATGGACAGATGTCAAACGGACAGATGTCAAACGGACAGATGTCAAAATGGACAGACGTCAAAATGGATAGATGTCAAACGGACAGATGTCAAACGGACAGACGTCAAATGGACAGACGTCAAACGGACAGACGTAAAATGGACAGACGTCAAAATGGACAGATGTCAAACGGACAGATGTCAAAATGGACAGACGTCAAAATGGATAGATGTCAAACGGACAGATGTCAAACGGACAGACGTCAAAATGGACAGACGTCAAAATGGACAGATGTCAAACGGACAGACGTAAAATGGACAGACGTCAAAATGGACAGATGTCAAATGGACAGATGTCAAATGGACAGACGTCAAACGGACAGACGTCAAAATGGACAGATGTCAAAATGGACAGACGTCAAATGGACAGACGTCAAATGGACAGACGTCAAATGGACAGACGTCAAAATGGACAGACGTCAAATGGACAGACGTCAAATGGACAGACGTCAAATGGACAGACATCAAATGGACAGATGTCAAATGGACAGACGTCAAACGGACAGACGTCAAAATGGACAGACGTCAAAATGGACAGATGTCAAACGGACAGATGTCAAACGGACAGATGTTAAAATGGACAGACGTCAAAATGGACAGATGTCAAACGGACAGATGTCAAACGGACAGATGTTAAAATGGACACACGTCAAAATGGACAGATGTCAAACGGACAGATGTCAAAATGGACAGACGTCAAAATGGATAGATGTCAAACGGACAGATGTCAAACGGACAGACGTCAAATGGACAGACGTCAAACGGACAGACGTAAAATGGACAGACGTCAAAATGGACAGATGTCAAACGGACAGATGTCAAACGGACAGATGTCAAAATGGACAGACGTCAAAATGGATAGATGTCAAACGGACAGATGTCAAACGGACAGACGTCAAAATGGACAGACGTCAAAATGGACAGATGTCAAACGGACAGACGTAAAATGGACAGACGTCAAAATGGACAGATGTCAAATGGACAGATGTCAAATGGACAGACGTCAAACGGACAGACGTCAAAATGGACAGATGTCAAAATGGACAGACGTCAAATGGACAGACGTCAAATGGACAGACATCAAATGGACAGATGTCAAATGGACAGATGTCAAACGGACAGACGTCAAAATGGACAGATGTCAAAATGGACAGACGTCAAACGGACAGACGTCAAAATGGACAGATGTTAAAATGGACAGACGTCAAAATGGACAGATGTCAAAATGGACAGACGTCAAATGGACAGACGTCAAATGGACAGACGTCAAAATGGACAGATGTCAAAATGGACAGATGTGAAATGGACAGACGTCCACCCTACACAGTCCTCTGCACCTCAAACAGCTGAACACAAACAGACACAGAAGTGAACCTGAGTGAATGTTCCATAAATCCACTTCTATGAACCTGGAACATGAATAGGCTGGATTTATGTGTGTGTGTGTGTGTGTGTGTGTTTAACTGTTACACAAACCAAACTGTAAATCCATACAACTTGTAGCGTTTAGTGGAGTTCCCTGTGTCTGCAGCATCTCTGCTGGTTGCCTAGCAACCTCCCGGCTGTAAAAGTCCGTGCAGCTGCTGCTGGTCTGGACAGAATATATGGGAGTGTGAATGTATGCACCACATACAGACAACAGCCCAGGACACAGACCGCCCCGTACCCCATAGTATTACAAGTAGGACGGACCCCCCCCAACAAAATGCACACACGTGCACCCCCCCATTACACTCCGCCACATCAACAGATGAATTCCACAGGAAACACTGACTGTATCCAATGGTTCAATAAATCAATCATTAAGGAAAATGACATGTTTTTATCATGAAGTATAGAAACTATATTTTAGCTTTTATTCTTACAGACCGTATGGAAAAGAAATTCAGGTTCTCAGAAAAATCAATGCTTATTAATTAATTGTTAATCGATTGATAAGGGCAACCAACTAATGATTAATGAATGAATTGATAATTTGCATCCCTAGTTCTATTCTATTCTATTTTATTTTATTTTTTTCTATTCTATTTTATTTTATTCTATTTTGTTCTATTTAATTTAATTGTATTCTATTCGATTTTATTTTATTTTACTTTATTTTATGTAACTGTGGCCTGTGTCAGTGTGTGTAAATGGGAGTTCAGGTGAATCCTCTTACACAGCATGGTGTCGTCCCCCCCCCCCACACACACACACACACAGCAGTGTTTAATCCCCTTCCTTTCCCTCAGCTGCAGCAGCAGGTCGCTGCTCAGCCTGTGAATCCCGTCAGAGTTTGAATCCACTGGCAGACACTGAACACAAGCACAAACCACTGAATGTGTCAGCGCAGAGGCCTGGCAAACACAGAACAGGGAAAAAAGACGCTTTGTTTCAGAGCCAGCCCCCCCCCCTACCTATGCTACTCTCTACCTATGCTATGTATATAAGCTCCCTCAGACCCGCCCCTACCCAGACTCCTCCTCCAGCTCTTTCGGGGGGACCCCGAGGTGTTCCCAGGCCAGCCCAGAGACACAGTCTCTCCAACGTGTCCTGGGTCTTCCCCAAGGTCTCCTCCTGATGGGACATGCCCGGAACACCTCCCCAGGGAGGCGTCCAGGAGGCATCCGAAGCAGATGCCCAAGCCACATAAGCTATATATATATATATATATATATATATATATATATATTTATATATATAAATAATAGTGACAGAAAATGAACAGAAAGACAATGAAGTCTTTCGATGTAATTATTTGCCTAAACTCTCCTAAATGTGACTACTATCAACATATATACAGTATTATGTATGTGTGTGTGTGTAGTTCCTGATCAGCTGGTGTGTGTGTGTGTGTGTCCTCCTCATGCGTCTTGTGTTCATTTCCATCCTGTCTGTCTGTTTGTTTGTTTGTCTGTTTGTTTGTTGTGCTTGAATGAACTCTCCTCCTGCTCCAGTTCTGAACTTCACCTCTGAACACGTCCTCTGTCACTCACTACTTCCTTCTTCTTCTTCTTTTGTTGTTTGTTGTTTGTTTACACCTCCACCAGTTTCGGTGCTAACTCGTTTCCTTGTGCTGAAGGCGGAGGTCACGCTCAGCTTCATGGAGCTTTGATTAATGAGGCTAATTTGGAAGGAACTCATTTAAAAGCAGCCGTCAACAGCTCGTCTGTCTGCGTCGTCTACTGACAGAGTGTGTGTGTGTGTGTGTGTGTGTGTGTGTTCTCAACTGATGTACCCCTGTTTTACACAGCTGGTCCCCACAAAGACTGGTAGAAGAACTCAAAACAAACACACAGCCAAAGTGGTGATGACAGCGATATTTAACCAGTTTAAACCGGTTTAAGCCAGTTTAAACGGTTTAAACCGGTCTAAACCAGGTTAAACCACTTTAAGCCAGTTGAAACCAGTTTAAACCAGTGTAAACGGTTTAAACCACTTTAAGCCAGTTTAAGCCAGTTGAAACCAGTTTAAACCAGTGTAAACGGTTTAAACCACTTTAAGCCAGTTTAAACCAGTTTAAGCCAGTGTAAACAGTTTAAACCACTTTAAGCCAGTTTAAGCCAGTTGAAACCAGTTGAAACCGGTTTAAACCAGTGTAAACAGTTTAAACCACTTTAAGCCAGTTGAAGCCAGTTGAAACCAGTTGAAACCGGTTTAAACCAGTGTAAACAGTTTAAACCACTTTAAGCCAGTTGAAGCCAGCTGAAACCAGTTTAAGACAGGTTACCCAGAGTCCGGGGCATCATCCCTTGTCGTGGCATCAGGTTGTCGTCCAGGCCCTCTAGACCCCCGTAAAGGGAGTGGGAGATCCGCCGCTCATGGTCGTCCAGAGAGGTGTTCATGGCCTGTGGGGGGGCCATGGGGCTGCCGGGGGGGTCCTGATGAGAAAAAAAAAAAAAAAAAAACACAGATGGTTATGATAAACTTTACTGAGCACTAGATTTTCTTCTTTTTTCATCAGTGTGAAAAAATGACCCGTGTGCTTTTCAGGCCAGTTCAGCTGGTCTGAAGGTAAAGCCCAGTCCAACAGGTGGACCTGTTTTCAGTCCACTCTGTGGACCTTTAGGACCAGCACTGGTGTTTCCACAGATGGATCCATGTGACGGACAGCTCCACTTGTGTCACTGAACCTCCTTTTCCACTGCACCATTAAACATCAGCAGGTCGTTTTTACACTGGAAATGTGCCAGAGTAAAATTTAGTCAAATTGAAGAAAAGTGCACTCTTCTCAGACAACGTTTGGTCCCACTCTAACAACAGGAAAAGTTACTCTTTGGGCGAATGGCAGACATGTCAGTACGGGGGTGGCGCACATGACCGGGCCCTTTAAACCCAATAAAGTTTGTAATTGCATCGTTTAACAACACACACATGCACACAACAGCAGCTCTTACACGCACTACTACAGTTTTGACACAGCTCAAAGAATTTGATAGCAAGGGTTCAGGACCACGGACAGCGACCACATCATTTTGACATCAATCAAACGGACGTGAACATCACATCAGTCTGACACCCACTGGAACCAAACACTTCAACTACTGACAGCACAGCAGGACACTGGATCAACAGCTGGGGCGTTTTGTACAGTTGGCCCCGCGGCCCACGACTTCACCTACAAACACAAATTCAATAAACAGTATTCTGTATACTGCCGATTCCCAACCCAACTCAGGACGCTGCCGTATGCAGAAGTACTCTGATGACGCAGCAGTTGTGGCATGTACCAAGGGGAGTGACTGTAGGGTGGTGCCAGAACAACCAGCTGCTCCTAAATGCATCAAAAACTAAGGAGATGATGCTGGACTTCAGCCGCAAGCCCCTCCCCCCACTCCCTGTTTACATCGAGGGGGAGGCGGTGGAAAAGGTGCCCCCCTACAGATACCTGGGCCTGATAATAGAAATAAACTGGACTGGTCTGAGAACACTGAACACATCTGTAAGAAGAGTCAGAGCAGGCTCTACTTCCAGTGCAGGCTGGCATCATTTCACATCTGCACTAAGATACTGCAGATGTTTTAGAACTCTGGAGTGGCTAGTGTTGTTTTTTACACTGACCTGCTGGGGGGTAGTGGCAGTAAGAAGAACATCCAGCACCTGAATAAGACCATTAAGAAGGTGGGCTCTGTGGTGGGCCTGAAGCTGGACTCTGTAGAAGAAGTGACAGAACAGAGAACCCTGTCCAGACTGGAGCTGGACTCTACAGACCAGAACCCTGTCCAGACTGGAGCTGGACTCTACAGACCAGAACCCTGTCCAGACTGGAGCTGGACTCTACAGACCAGAACCCTGTCCAGACTGAAGCTGGACTCTACAGACCAGAACCCTGTCCAGACTGGAGCTGGACTCTACAGACCAGAACCCTGTCCAGACTGAAGCTGGACTCTACAGACCAGAACCCTGTCCAGACTGGAGCTGGACTCTACAGACCAGAACCCTGTCCAGACTGGAGCTGGACTCTACAGACCAGAACCCTGTCCAGACTGAGGGCAGTCCTGCAGAATGGGAACCACTCATTCTGCAGTGTCCTAAACCAGCAGAAGAACACCTTCAGCCACAGACTGCGCTCACTGAGCTGCTCCACCACTAGATACACAAAGTCATTTGTACCTTGTGCAATAAGATTATATAACTCTTTAAGTGGGAGGGGGGTGGGAGGAGACGGGAGGAGGAGCAGCTGGGTGGGGATGGATAGGAGGTAGAAGCTCAGGAACACTTCTGTCCTCAGGTGGGTTTTTTTAAATGATGTTTTTATGGTTTTATGTTTTTATGTGACCGGTAGAAAACACATCTTGTCTTTTAAGTCTACCTCTTTTTAATCCAAGTTATTCACAGCTACTTATACTCTGGATTTATTTATTTATTGTGTGTTGATGTGGTATGGCTGTGTTTGTGGAGCGGTGACCACATTTTGTATTTCGAATTTCCCCTAGGGGATGAATAAAGTAAATCCATCCATCCATCCATCTATCAACAGTAGTAGACCTACTCACCACTGTTTAAAGCGCACATGGTGAGCCTGCGCTCCATAAACTCATCCACAATGCACCGCATGTCCAACGTGTTGGCTCGCTCATTCTCAATGGACAAAAATTGCTAGTTGGTTTTTAACGAGTTTTAATTTTGAGAATGAGCCTGCTGCTTTTTTATTCAGTGTCCGATACTTCCTTTTGCAGCATAGGTGGGGGGGTGGGGGCTGGTCCAGTACCAGGACTGTCCACTGGTCTTACCAACTATTCACCCCCCACCCCCCAACCCTAACCACAACCCCAACCCCAGTCCGTGCGTACTTCACAGTTTCCCTCTGCAGGTGCACCTGTCCACAGTTTCCAGCTAAAGCCGTCCATTCACTGCGATTATTTCGATCATTGAACACAGCTCCATCTCAAACTGTGCGAATCAATGGTAAAGTCAGGCTCAAGATTCATGTTCTCACACTGTAGGACCATACACCAGAGGACGCACCACACCGTAGGACCAAACACCAGAGGATGCACCACACTGTAGGACCATACACCAGAGGATGCACCACACGTTCCAGTGTTGGATCTGGAAATACAAGGTTAAAATACCAAGGAATCCAAAGTGCATAAACGATTGTGTATTGGTGTGAGTCACCAGATGGTAGTGCTAAACACAAACCAACGAGCTGCTTTGGTAACATGTGCCATTATCTGTGAGGAATGAAAACAGAAGAAAAGACGACCAGGTGTTTGTGCAGGACTTGTTTGTCCAGACGTGGACAGTATGGGCTGTCAGTCCTACAGCGAAGGGAACGAGAGGGAAGATGCAACAGATAAACTGCACTAGGACAATAGACAGCTACTGTTAGCTGGTACACTATTGTATGCATCTGTGTTCGTGCATGCACAGTGTGAGAATCTGAGGCCCATGGGCTCGTGGCAGTGCTTTGACAGTGCCATACCCTCACCAGGAGCCAGCAGGATTTCAAACAGCTGCGTTTTCCTGTCGAATACACGACTGCTGGTGGTGAGGTGTTCATGTCTTCTCCTTAGCCCATGTCCACTGCACCAAGAACCACACACCATTAGAGGAACATCTGGACCCACCCCAGAAAGAGTCGCACAAGTGAGAAATCGTCTCTAAAATCGCACAGTGCATGGCCGCCTTAACTCACACACTGTCAGTGATGGTTTGAATTAAACCTGTAAATGGGACTGTGTCTGTGCTGTCAGTACTGGGGGGCTTCAGTCACCACTGGTGTTTTCCAGTTCATCTCCAGGAGGATTAGGAGTCGGACAGACAAAAAAAAGTGTCCTTCATCTTAACTTGTCTTTGTCTTGCTCTCTCTTGTCCTTTTCTTTGCGTTCTGTCGCTCCACCTTTGTGCCTATAACTGCTTCTTCTGACCTCATTCATTCAGATCCACACGTCTGCACTCTCTTTTCACCAGAGGTCGGTGATTACATCAGCTGTTAATGATGATTTTACCCAAAATACATTTGGACACAATACTGGCGATCCATTTGTAAATTACACATTGTCGTCAGCTGTGAGAGTGAATATGAAGCCAGCAATGCAACACATACTGTATGCAATGTTTGGAATCAACCTACAAGACCGAAGTCAATCTTTTAAAATTTTGACCAAACATGACCCACCAAGGGTGGGCCAACTTACAGAACCACAAACACACTGCAGCCATTATATGAAGTTAACACTGGAAGATTTGACCATGAGAAAATTCATTCCTTTGGAAGATAGTGTCAGGGCCTGATCCTCGGTCCAGGACCCCCCAAGGCCCAGGCTGTGGGACCACTGCCCCCCCAGCCCCCCCTGAAGCCCTGCCCCTGCTTTGGGTAGAGCTCTCCAAACTCAAAATAGTGTCAAATTTACTCAATATAAGGCCACATTTACTCTTTTAGAGGAAAATACTTTTGACTCTGGGAAAAACGCTCAGTAATTTTTCCTGTGCATATGAAGTGTTTTCATCTGTATTCAGCTGCAGGAGCAAACGGAAATGACAGTTAGCCCTAAACTAACTCCCCTGGTTCAATAAGTTTAAATTAAATTAAAATACAAACTCTGAGGCTTTCCCCTTTGGTTTCAGCTCTGGTACTTTTATTCGACCACCTCTGTCCTGTCAGCAGTGTCAGAACACATGGGCCGTCAGCAGCATGTGGTCAGGTCTGAACTGGAAACATATTCAGTCTGACACACACATGTACAGTCCCACCACTCATAAATAAACCTAACCCTAACCCTGACCCTAACCCTGACCCTGACCCTAACCCTGACCCTGACCCTAACCCTAACCCTAACCCTGACCCTGACCCTAACCCTGACCCTGACCCTAACCCTGACCCTAACCCTGACCCTGACCCTGACCCTGACCCTGACCCTAACCCTGACCCTGACCCTAACCCTGACCCTGACCCTAACCCTGACCCTGACCCTGACCCTGACCCTAACCCTGACCCTGACCCTGACCCTGACCCTAACCCTGACCCTGACCCTACCTGACCCTGACCCTAACCCTGACCTACCCTGACCCTGACCCTGACCCTAACCCTGACCCTGACCCTGACCCTAACCCTGACCCTAACCCTAACCCTGACCCTAACCCTGACCCTAACCCTGACCCTGACCCTAACCCTAACCCTGACCCTGACCCTGACCCTAACCCTGACCCTAACCCTGACCCTGACCCTGACCCTAACCCTAACCCTAACCTTGACCCTAACCCTGAAGGCACAAATCCCCCCCCCCCCCCTACACACACACACACACACACACAGACATAGCCACGCTAACATTTGCTGGACATAAGGACAGCTCTTCTTGCTAATGCTAACAGTGTGATAGGCCAGATGAATGAGCATGGATTTCCAATAAGCTGCTCAGTCCCAGCAGCTGTTAGCATGTTAGCATTCTCCTGGGGGGGGGGGGGGGGGGTTAGTGTAGCAGTTCCTGGACATTTCCCATGGGAGCCGTGATGACACTGTGTTGTTAGCTGGACAAACACACTGATGGTCAGCCCTGTCACATATAAACACACACAGACGGTAGGTGTGTAGTTGTGTGTGTGTGTGTGTTAGCGCTCACTGCTTGTCCACTGGATCACTGACTGTATTGATCTGCGATGGTTTCTGCATTTATTCCTGAAGGTGATGACAGAAGCTCCTGCCGTACAGATTAGCATCGTCGAGGCGTCGCATAACGAGCGATAACACTATCAACGTCCAGTCGATGCCGGAGCCTAATGAGCCAAATCAATGACCGTAATTAGCTGGGCTGCACTTCCATCCTGGCAGAAGGTCTACGCTCAATGATCCTTTGAGCTCCCTGAATGGTGGAAATGCTGTAATAACCACAGAAGAACAGACGGCTCCCAACACAAACAGGTCCACACATGTGTGGACACAGTAGGACGGTCCCAGTGCAGGTCTGCTTTACAGCACAGTACACATATGTCTACTGTCTACAGCAGGGTTCTAAACTCCTGTTCTGTCAGGTTCCACATTCAGTCTGATCTGATCTGCAGTGGACCCAACCAGGAAAAGAAGAACAGAAGAACCTAGAAATAATGACAACTGACCATTTATGTCTGTGTTTTAGTGCAAAAAAAAAAAAAAAAACATTCAATGATGAAAATACTTTTATAAACTATCCAAACAAAACAGATGTGAAGAACCTGAAAAAACGGACATTTCTTCAGATAAATCAGTGTAATTTTCTCAGTCTTCTTCCTCCACTTCTCATTAGTCCATGTGCATTCTGGATCAGATCTCCAAAGACACTAAACACTGAGGAACAGGAAGAAAAGAGTTCAAACTGGACTGAATTTAATACAGACGTTTCAGGTTGGACACATTTGTTCAGGTTAGTCACATTTTATTGGTACAGGAGAGTTTGGAAATGGAAAGAGTTTCACTATTTAATGTGATTTTTTGCACTAAAACGACGACAAATACACTGAACAAAAATATAAACGCACCACTTTTTTTTTTGCTCCCATTTTTCATGAGCTGAACTCAAAGATCTAAAACTTTTTCTCTGTACACAAAAGGCCTATTTCTCTCAAATATTGTTCATAGATTTGTCTAAATCTGTGTTAGTGAGCACTTCTCCTTTGTCCTTTGCTGAGATAATCCATCCTCCTCACAGGTGTGGCAGATCCAGATGCTGATTAGACAGCAGGATTATTGCACAGGTGTGATTTAGGCTGGCCACAATAAAAGGCCACTCTAAAATGTGCACTTTTACTGTATTGGGTGGTCCAGGGGGGTCAGAAAACCAGTCAGTATTTGGTGTGACCACCATTTTCCTCACACAGTCTTCTTCATGAATTCTCTGAAACAGCTTTGGAGATGGCTTATGGTAGAGAAATGAACATTCAATTCACAGGCAGAAGCTCTGGTGGAGATTCCTGAAGTCAGCATGACCAGTGCATATTCCCTCAAAACTTGTGACATCTGTGGTATTGTGCTGTGTGATAAAACTGCACATTTTGGAGTGGCCTTTTATTGTGGCCAGCCTAAGGCACACCTGTGCAATAATCCTGCTGTCTAATCAGCATCTTGATCTGCCACACCTGTGAGGTGGATGGATTATCTCAGCAAAGAACAAGTGTTCACTAACACAAATGTAGACAGATTTGTGAACAATATTTGAGAGAAATAAACCTTGTGTGTACACAGAAAAAGTTTTAGATCTTTGAGTTCAGCTCATGAAAAATGGGAGCAAAAACAAAAGTGGTGCGTTTATATTTTTGTTCAGTGTATTTGAAATTGTCATTATTTACAGACATAATGTAATATTTTTTTTCCATCCAACCCAGTAGTAAATCTGCAGTGGTTCTTCTGTGTGGGTTCTTCTGCTGTTCTTATTGGACTGTAGATCAGATTGGTCTGGATGTGGAACCCACACTAACATGAGTTCCACAGCCTGGACTGTGGAATTTAGACACTTTGGAAAATCATCCCAGGGGTGGGACTGGAACCTTTGGGGGGACACATTTGGGCCCCGGGCCGCATGTTTGACAGCCCTGCTCTACAGCCTTCTACATTAGTTTATCCTTTTACTCTATTTTTCCTACAGTATTTAAATTCCCATGTCATTTGCACTTTTCCAATTCCATTTGTACTACTGGCAAAATATTTTCCACTACCAAATCCACACATCTTTCTTACAAATATTCCTAGTTGCACCTCTATCTTTTATTTTTCCTAATGTAAATAATGTGCCTTCTATGGTCTTTTGTTGTGCCTTGTAATTTCTGCACTACGTTGCCAGGACAGTGGACGGACTGAAGCAGCACCGAAGTTTACCTCCGCCAGTGACAGAACAGCTGCAATCTACAAAGAAACACCACAAAAAGACAGGAGTTCACCCCAAACATGTCCTCCGTCACCATGGTAACAGGGCTGTATCACATTTCAGATGGTGATGGAGCCAGTGCTGTGTCTGTAACTGTTCACCCACTCATATCTGGAGTGGAATTAGAATCCTAAAGCAGACGACTGAAAGGATGTAAGGCCAAGAGGACAGGAGACTGCTTCTATCCGGGGGGGGGGGGGGGTTCAGCCCACCGGGGGCTGGTTGACTGGCCCCGCCCACACTCATTGAATATTCACAGTGGATAATTGAACACCGGGAAGGTCTGGATCCCACCGGTACCAACGCTGATGAGAAAGTCAGCTGCTCTGGGTTCAGGGTGCGTTTCTATGGGGACGGAGGAAGAAACAGGTGGGGGGGGGGGGGTCGGCCCTGTCATTTATGCAACAGCATACATTTCTGATTGATTTGAGATTGGATGTTATGGGACGGAGACGAAGGGAGGGAAGTAAATAAAGGATAATTTGCTCCCATATGTCAGCAAATGTCAGTTCTACACAGATGAACTATTATTAGAGTTGAACTGATGGGACGGACGGACGGACGGACAGGACATGTGACCCATCAGCTGTGCTCCGTCCCCTTCAGTATCACTACATTAAAGTAGTGGTCCCCAACCCCCGGTCCCTGGACTGGTACCGGTCCAGGGATCATTTGGTACCGGGCCACACAGAAAAAAAAATTCCGGTTAATATTAAAGCAATTTTTTTCCATTAGTCGTGCAGAGATTTTATTTTGAAAAGCGACCGTTTCCGTCCTCGCCTCACAACCGCTCTGACTCTGGTGCCGTTTCATGAATCAGTAGAAACACAAGCTAAAGAAATGAGCCAGAAACAAAATTCACTGGAGAACTTTTTCAGGAAGAAATGATGAAACGATGGGTCTGCAGAAGGGTCACAGACTGCAAACAGGAAGCTGCTGTGCAATAACTGTTTGTTTTTTTGTGTTTTTTTTTTACTGTTTTAGCTGTGTTTATGTTTTGTATCTATCTTTTTTGTCATATCTTTATCTTTTCTAACTCCTTGACTCAGGGAAACACAAGAATTCCAATGTACCTATACTGCTATGTATCTGTGCAAACGGCAAATAAAGTCCATTCTGTTCTATTCTAGAAGAAAACCTCCTGATTCCTGCCTCAGCTCCAGGTTCATTTCAACAGGTGACACCAGCTCCTCCAAACTGCTGCGACACATCCATCCATGTTTG
>NW_021941450.1:550585-555585 GCF_902148855.1 Sphaeramia orbicularis | reverse complement strand
TTAAAGGTGGACGTTTGGGTCTGTAAGGGTTAAAGGTGGACGTTTGGGTGTTTAAGGGTTAAAGGTGGACATTTGGGTCTGTAAGGGTTAAAGGTGGACGTTTGGGTCTGTAAGGGTTAAAGGTGGACGTTTGGCTCTGTAAGGGTTAAAGGTGGACGTTTGGGTCTTTAAGGGTTAAAGGTGGACGTTTGGCTCTGTAAGGGTTAAAGGTGGACGTTTGGGTCTGTAAGGGTTAAAGGTGGACGTTTGGGTCTGTAAGGGTTAAAGGTGGACGTTTGGGTGTTTAAGGGTTAAAGGTGGACGTTTGGGTCTGTAAGGGTTAAAGGTGGACGTTTGGGTCTGTAAGGGTTAAAGGTGGACGTTTGGGTCTGTAAGGGTTAAAGGTGGACGTTTGGTCTGTAAGGGTTAAAGGAGGACGTTTGGGTGTTTAAGGGTTAAAGGTGGACGTTTGGGTCAGTAAGGGTTAAAGGTGGACGTTTGGGTCTGTAAGGGTTAAAGGTGGACGTTTGGGTCTGTAAGGGTTAAAGGTGGACGTTTGGGTCTTTAAGGGTTAAAGGTGGACGTTTGGCTCTGTAAGGGTTAAAGGTGGACGTTTGGCTCTGTAAGGGTTAAAGGTGGACGTTTGGGTCTGTAAGGGTTAAAGGTGGATGTTTGGGTCTGTAAGGGTTAAAGGTGGACGTTTGGGTGTTTAAGGGTTAAAGGTGGACGTTTGGGTCTATAAGGGTTAAAGGTGGACGTTTGGCTCTGTAAGGGTTAAAGGTGGACGTTTGGGTCTGTAAGGGTTAAAGGTGGACGTTTGGTCTGTAAGGGTTAAAGGTGGACGTTTGGGTGTTTAAGGGTTAAAGGTGGACGTTTGGGTGTTTAAGGGTTAAAGGTGGACGTTTGGGTCTGTAAGGGTTAAAGGTGGACGTTTGGGTCTGTAAGGGTTAAAGGTGGACGTTTGGGTGTTTAAGGGTTAAAGGTGGACGTTTGTGTCTGTAAGGGTTAAAGGTGGACGTTTGGGTGTTTAAGGGTTAAAGGTGGACGTTTGGCTCTGTACGGGTTAAGGGTGGACGTTTGGGTGTTTAAGGGTTAAAGGTGGACGTTTGGGTGTTTAAGGGTTAAAGGTGGACGTTTGGGTGTTTAAGGGTTAAAGGTGGACCTTTGGTCTGTAAGGGTTAAAGGTGGACGTTTGGTCTGTAAGGGTTAAAGGTGGACGTTTGGTCTGTAAGGGTTAAAGGTGGACGTTTGGGTCTGTAAGGGTTAAAGGTGGACGTTTGGGTCTGTAAGGGTTAAAGGTGGACGTTTGGTCTGTAAGGGTTAAAGGTGGACGTTTGGGTCTGTAAGGGTTAAAGGTGGACGTTTGGGTCTGTAAGAGTTAAAGGTGGACGTTTGGTCTGTAAGGGTTAAAGGAGGACGTTTGGGTGTTTAAGGGTTAAAGGTGGACGTTTGGGTCAGTAAGGGTTAAAGGTGGACGTTTGGGTCTGTAAGGGTTAAAGGTGGACGTTTGGGTCTTTAAGGGTTAAAGGTGGACGTTTGGGTCTGTAAGGGTTAAAGGTGGACGTTTGGGTCTTTAAGGGTTAAAGGTGGACGTTTGGGTCTGTAAGGGTTAAAGGTGGACGTTTGGGTCTTTAAGGGTTAAAGGTGGACGTTTGGGTCTGTAAGGGTTAAAGGTGGACGTTTGTGTCTGTAAGGGTTAAAGGTGGACGTTTGGGTGTTTAAGGGTTAAAGGTGGACGTTTGGCTCTGTAAGGGTTAAAGGTGGACGTTTGGGTCTATAAGGGTTAAAGGTGGACGTTTGGCTCTGTAAGGGTTAAAGGTGGACGTTTGGGTCTTTAAGGGTTAAAGGAGGACGTTTGGGTCTTTAAGGGTTAAAGGTGGACGTTTGGCTCTGTAAGGGTTAAAGGTGGACGTTTGGGTGTTTAAGGGTTAAAGGTGGACGTTTGTGTCTGTAAGGGTTAAAGGTGGACGTTTGGGTGTTTAAGGGTTAAAGGTGGACGTTTGGCTCTGTAAGGGTTAAAGGTGGACGTTTGGGTCTATAAGGGTTAAAGGTGGACGTTTGGCTCTGTAAGGGTTAAAGGTGGACGTTTGGGTCTTTAAGGGTTAAAGGTGGACGTTTGGCTCTGTAAGGGTTAAAGGTGGACGTTTGGGTCTTTAAGGGTTAAAGGTGGACGTTTGGGTCTATAAGGGTTAAAGGTGGACGTTTGGCTCTGTAAGGGTTAAAGGTGGACATTTGGCTCTGTAAGGGTTAAAGGTGGACGTTTGGGTCTGTAAGGGTTAAAGGTGGACGTTTGGGTCTGTAAGGGTTAAAGGTGGACGTTTGGGTGTTTAAGGGTTAAAGGTGGACGTTTGGGTCTATAAGGGTTAAAGGTGGACGTTTGGCTCTGTAAGGGTTAAAGGTGGACGTTTGGGTCTGTAAGGGTTAAAGGTGGACGTTTGGGTCTTTAAGGGTTAAAGGTGGACGTTTGGCTCTGTAAGGGTTAAAGGTGGACGTTTGGGTCTTTAAGGGTTAAAGGTGGACGTTTGGGTCTGTAAGGGTTAAAGGTGGACGTTTGGCTCTGTAAGGGTTAAAGGTGGACGTTTGTGTCTGTAAGGGTTAAAGGTGGACGTTTGGGTCTGTAAGGGTTAAAGGTGGACGTTTGGGTGTTTAAGGGTTAAAGGTGGACGTTTGAGTCTATAAGGGTTAAAGGTGGACGTTTGGCTCTGTAAGGGTTAAAGGTGGACGTTTGTGTCTGTAAGGGTTAAAGGTGGACGTTTGGGTCTGTAAGGGTTAAAGGTGGACGTTTGGGTGTTTAAGGGTTAAAGGTGGACGTTTGGGTCTGTACGGGTTAAAGGTGGACGTTTGGGTCTGTAAGGGTTAAAGGTGGACGTTTGGGTGTTTAAGGGTTAAAGGTGGACGTTTGTGTCTGTAAGGGTTAAAGGTGGACGTTTGGGTGTTTAAGGGTTAAAGGTGGACGTTTGGCTCTGTACGGGTTAAGGGTGGACGTTTGGGTGTTAAAGGTGGACGTTTGGGTGTTTAAGGGTTAAAGGTGGACGTTTGGGTGTTTAAGGGTTGAAGGTGGACCTTTGGGTCTGTAAGGGTTAAAGGTGGACGTTTGGTCTTTAAGGGTTAAAGGTGGACGTTTGGTCTGTAAGGGTTAAAGGTGGACGTTTGGTCTGTAAGGGTTAAAGGTGGACGTTTGGTCTGTAAGGGTTAAAGGTGGACGTTTGGTCTGTAAGGGTTAAAGGTGGACGTTTGGGTCTGTAAGGGTTAAAGGTGGACGTTTGGGTCTGTAAGGGTTAAAGGTGGACGTTTGGTCTGTAAGGGTTAAAGGAGGACGTTTGGGTGTTTAAGGGTTAAAGGTGGACGTTTGTGTCTGTAAGGGTTAAAGGTGGACGTTTGGGTGTTTAAGGGTTAAAGGTGGACGTTTGGCTCTGTACGGGTTAAGGGTGGACGTTTGGGTGTTTAAGGGTTAAAGGTGGACGTTTGGGTGTTTAAGGGTTAAAGGTGGACCTTTGGGTCTGTAAGGGTTAAAGGTGGACGTTTGGTCTTTAAGGGTTAAAGGTGGACGTTTGGTCTGTAAGGGTTAAAGGTGGACGTTTGGTCTGTAAGGGTTAAAGGTGGACGTTTGGGTCTGTAAGGGTTAAAGGTGGACGTTTGGGTCTGTAAGGGTTAAAGGTGGACGTTTGGTCTGTAAGGGTTAAAGGAGGACGTTTGGGTGTTTAAGGGTTAAAGGTGGACGTTTGGGTCAGTAAGGGTTAAAGGTGGACGTTTGGGTCTTTAAGGGTTAAAGGTGGACGTTTGGGTCTGTAAGGGTTAAAGGTGGACGTTTGGGTCTGTAAGGGTTAAAGGTGGACGTTTGGGTCTGTAAGGGTTAAAGGTGGACGTTTGGGTCTTTAAGGGTTAAAGGTGGACGTTTGGGTCAGTAAGGGTTAAAGGTGGACGTTTGGGTCTTTAAGGGTTAAAGGTGGACGTTTGGGTCAGTAAGGGTTAAAGGTGGACGTTTGGGTCTGTAAGGGTTAAAGGTGGACGTTTGGGTGTTTAAGGGTTAAAGGTGGACGTTTGGGTCTGTAAGGGTTAAAGGTGGACGTTTGGGTCTGTAAGGGTTAAAGGTGGACGTTTGGGTCTGTAAGGGTTAAAGGTGGACGTTTGGGTCTGTAAGGGTTAAAGGTGGACTTGTTAACATGTCCCGCTGGTGGACGTCCTTACCTCCGTCCTCTTGGACACTCGTCGGGCTATAATCAGCTGGATCATCCCACGCTTGTTTCCTTCCACGGACATGGACTTGCGGAGCGTCTCCATGGCGTCCTGATTGGTTTTACCCAACAGCGACTCCCCGTTCACGGCGATCAGCTGGTCATTTACTCGCAGACGTCCGTCCTGACGGGAGAAAAGAAAGTGCGCGTGAAAAGACATGTCTCCACAAAAAACAGAAAATAACAAGAACATCAAACTCAGAAGACAGTCCATTCTGCTCCCAGAGGTCAGAGGTCATGGATACGTCAGTGTGTCCAGTGGCCCGGGGCCTGTCTAATACCTGGTCAGAGGCCATGGATACATCATTGTGTCCTGTGGTGCCTGTCTAATACCTGGTCAGAGGTCATAGATACGTCACTGTGTCCTGTGGCCCGGGGCCTGTCTAATACCTGGTCAGAGGCTATGGATACGTCAGTGTGTCCTGTGGCCCAGGGCCTGTCTAATACCTGGTCAGAGGCTATGGATACGTCAGTGTGTCCTGTGGTCCGGGGCCTGTCTAATACCTCATCACAGGTCATGGATACATCAGTGTGTCCTGTGGCCCAGGGCCTGTCTAATACCTGGTCAGAGGTCATAGATACATCAGTGTGTCCTGTGGCCCAGGGCCTGTCTAATACCTGGTCAGAAGCTATGGATACGTCAGTGTGTCCTGTGGCCCAGGGCCTGTCTAATACCTGGTCAGAGGCTATGGATACGTTAGTGCGTCCTGTGGCCCGGGGCCTGTCTAATACCTGGTCAGAGGCTATGGATACGTCAGTGTGTCCTGTGGCCCAGGGCCTGTCTAA
>NW_021941450.1:542621-550085 GCF_902148855.1 Sphaeramia orbicularis | reverse complement strand
GTGTTTCCTCCGTGTTTCCTGTGTTTCCTCCGTGTTTCCTCTGTGTTTCCTGTGTTTCGTGTGTTTCCTCTGTGTTTCCTGTGTTTCCTCTTTGTTTCCTCTGTGTTTCCTGTGTTTCCTCCGTGTTTCCTCTGTGTTTCCTGTGTTTCTTCTGTGTTTCCTCCGTGTTTCCTGTGTTTCCTCCATGTTTCCTCTGTGTTTCCTCCGTGTTTCCTCTGCGTTTCCTGTGTTTCCTCCGTGTTTCCTCTGTTTCCTGTGTTTCTTCCGTGTTTCCTTTGCGTTTCCTGTGTTTCCTCCGTGTTTCCTGTGTTTCCTGTGTGTTTCCTCTGTGTTTCCTCCGTGTTTCCTCTGCGTTTCCTGTGTTTCCTCCGTGTTTCCTCTGTGTTTCCTCTGTGTTTCCTCTGTTTCCTCTGTGTTTCCTCTGTTTCCTCTGTGTTTCCTCTGTGTTTCATCTGTTTCCTCTGTGTTTCCTGTGTTTCCTCTGTGTTTCCTGTGTTTCCTCTGTGTTTCCTCTGTGTTTCATCTGTTTCCTCTGTGTTTCCTGTGTTTCCTCTGTGTTTCCTCAGTGTTTCCTCAGTGTTTCCTCCGTGTTTCCTCCGTGTTTCCTCCACGTTTCCTTTGTGTTTCCTGTGTTTCCTCCATGTTTCCTCCGTGTTTCCTCAGTGTTTCCTCTGTGTTTCCTGTGTTTCCTCTGTGTTTCCTCCACGTTTCCTCCACGTTTCCTTTGTGTTTCCTGTGTTTCCTCCATGTTTCCTCCGTGTTTCCTCTGTGTTTCCTGTGTTTCCTGTGTTTCCTCTGTGTTTCCTCTGTGTTTCCTGTGTTTCCTCTGTGTTTCCTCTGTGTTTCCTCTGTGTTTCCTCCGTGTTTCCTCCACGTTTCCTTTGTGTTTCCTGTGTTTCCTCCATGTTTCCTCCGTGTTTCCTCAGTGTTTCCTCTGTGTTTCCTGTGTTTCCTGTGTTTCCTCTGTGTTTCCTCTGTGTTTCCTGTGTTTCCTCTGTGTTTCCTGTGTTTCCTCCGTGTTTCCTCCACGTTTCCTTTGTGTTTCCTGTGTTTCCTCCATGTTTCCTCCGTGTATCCTCAGTGTTTCCTCTGTGTTTCCTGTGTTTCTGTGTTTCCTCTGTGTTTCCTCTGTGTTTCCTGTGTTTCCTTTGTGTTTCCTGTGTTTCCTCCATGTTTCCTCCGTGTATCCTCAGTGTTTCCTCCGTGTTTCCTCTGTGTTTCCTCTGTTTCCTCTGTGTTTCCTCCGTGTTTCCTCTGTGTTTCCTCCGTGTTTCCTCTGTGTTTCCTCTGTGTTTCCTCCATGTTTCCTCTGTGTTTCCTCCGTGTTTCCTCCGTGTTTCCTCCGTGTTTCCTCAGTGTTTCCTCCGTGTTTCCTCCGTGTTTCCTGTGTTTCCTCCGTGTTTCCTGTGTTTCCTCCGTGTTTCCTGTGTTTCCTTCGTGTTTCCTGTGTTTCCTCCGTGTTTCCTGTGTTTCCTCTGTGTTTCCTGTGTTTCCTCCGTGTTTCCTCTGTGTTTCCTCTGTGTTTCCTCTGTGTTTCCTGTGTTTCCTCCGTGTTTCCTCAGTGTTTCCTCCGTGTTTCCTGTGTTTCCTCCGTGTTTCCTGTGTTTCCTCCGTGTTTCCTCTGTGTTTCCTGTGTTTCGTGTGTTTCCTCTGTGTTTCCTGTGTTTCCTCAGTGTTTCCTCTGTGTTTCCTCTGTGTTTCCTGTGTTTCCTCAGTGTTTCCTCCGTGTTTCCTGTGTTTCCTCCGTGTTTCCTGTGTTTCCTCCGTGTTTCCTCTGTGTTTCCTGTGTTTCCTCAGTGTTTCCTCTGTGTTTCCTCTGTGTTTCCTGTGTTTCCTCAGTGTTTCCTCCGTGTTTCCTCAGTGTTTCCTCCGTGTTTCCTCTGTAGCTCACTGCAGGTGCATGTGGACTTTTACTGACGACACATAAATGTGGGCATCAGATAAAGGAACCGTATGTGGACATTAAGCCTGTGTGACACAGTGCTGGTGCCAGCTGCGGCCACAGTAACTGACAGACCATAATAGTTGGCTGATGATGGGGCTCATCCACACAGCTGGCACCCACGTCAGCCAATCAAATTAACCGGCCAATTACACTTCTAACGCACCGCCAAAAAACACGACCAATTACCTGCACTGGTCCAGATGTGAACTGAAGAAAGACCAGATGTGAGGACGAGAGGAGAGAGCAGTGATTAAATTACACATCTGTGATGGGGTGGAAACGGACCAATGTGGAAACGGACCAATGTGGAAAAGGACCAATGTGGAAACGGACCAATGTGGAAAAGGACCAATGTGGAAAAGGACCAATGTGGAAACGGACCAATGTGGAAAAGGACCAATGTGGAAACGGACCAATGTGGAAAAGGACCAATGTGGAAAAGGACCAATGTGGAAAAGGACCAATGTGGAAAAGGACCAATGTGGAAAAGGACCAATGTGGAAACGGACCAATGTGGAAAAGGACCAATGTGGAAACGGACCAATGTGGAAACGGACCAATGTGGAAACGGACCAATGTGGAAAAGGACCAATGTGGAAATGGACCAATGTGGAAAAGGACCAATGTGGAAACGGACCAATGTGGAAACGGACAAATGTGGAAAAGGACCAATGTGGAAACGGACCAATGTGGAAACGGACCAACGTGGAAACGGACCAACGTGGAAACGGACCAATGTGGAAACGGACCAATGTGGAAACAGACCAATGTGGAAACGGACCAATGTGGAGCCGTGAAGGCCTTTGGATCTGAGGAGCCTTTACCAGCTGCTGCGTCAGCTCTGACACACACTGAACATCCCATCACACACAGGAGGGCCCCACACACACTACAGACTAGGGATGCACCGATACCGATGCCAGTATCGGGGATCGGTCCAATCCCGAACGCATGTACTCGTACTCATTAAACTCCCCCGGTACAACCACACCCATACCACTTTCCAGCAGCATGACGTTCATCACTTCATAGTGCAGCAGGTACGTGACGAAGGAATGATGTCAGCAGTGTGGAGATTTTTCAGAGTAAATGACGGTGACAAAAGTAAAGCTGACTGCAAGTGATGTTCAGCCATCCTGTCCAGGGGAGGGGTGAAAACGGGCTCATTCAACGCTAGCAATCTCATAAAACACCTGAAGTACCAACACGATACGAAATTCAAGGAACTTGCTAATGCTAGCAGCGGGAAACCGACACAACCGACTTTGCGGCAAACGCTGTAGAAGACGGAGAAAGTGTCCAGAGACAGCCAGTGGAGATAACAGGCTCCTCCCAGTTCACTGCTCCGGATGACCAGCCTTTGACTGTTGGTGACAATATGGGATTTGGACGTCTTCTCAACGTACTGGAGCCCAGCTATGAGATCCCCAGCACAGACACGGCGTTACCGAAGCTGCACGACTTCGTTTCAGATATTAGCTTCACCACAGATATTTGGACCAGCAGTGTCATCAGCTTCACTCAGTGGTTTCCAACTTTTTTTGCCTCCTGACCCCATTTTATCATCACAAATTCCTGACAACCATAGACATTCAAAACTGAGACTTTTATTTTACTAAAATTCATTTGTTTTTGATCACGTAATAGTTTGCTATACTATGTTGCAAATAAAAGTTAATTTTAGAGAACACTTAGGTGATATCATGTATTATATACATACACTAGAAACAAAAATTTAAGGATATTTTTCATTTTTGGGCTATTTTTTTCAGTTGGGATTCTTGCACAGCGCTTTTTAAATTTTTGCGTGTGAATTGAATTGAAACACTTTTTTTAATGACCAGACAGTTTTATTTACAAATGGCAAAAATGACAAAAAACATGACCCAAAACAATTAAATATCCTTAATTTTGTGTTTGTAGTGTACATATACTCTGTTCGGTCTTGTTTTTGACTGACTGTGTCCAGTACAGACACACCCTCTCAGATTTTACATCCTAAATTTGATTTGAACTGAATTTTTAATAGGAAAAATTTGTGGTGTTTTAATTATAATGAAAAATATATTGAATCATTAAAAAATATTTTCATCAGTATCTTTTTTTTTTTTATCAATTAGTAGAAATTTCAGGCGACCCCATTTCGACCACAAGGTTGAAAAACACTGGCTTAACTGCACAGTGGATCGATGAAAATTTTACGCCACAGAAAGTGATCCGGCATGCAAGACCGTTTCGGGGCTCACACACTAGCCAGGCCATCGTTGGTGCGTTCGATGAAATGCTTCAGACGTGGAGCATCTCAAAAAGTTCTGTTCACGTTGTGCTCAGGGATAACACCAAAAACATGCTGATGCTGAAGTCCAGAGCCTGCCGTGTGCTGCACACAGCCTGCAGCAGGCTGTTCACCAGGGCCTTTTGGCACAGACGGGTGAAGCTGATGCTGTGGCAGTCACACGGAAAACAGTCGGACATTTTAAACATTCCGCCTTAGCCTACTCCCACCTGGAAGATACTGAGGTGCAGCTCAGCCGGCCGATAAAAAGACTCCAACAGGATGTGCAGACCGCTGGAATAGCAGGTCTACACGCTGCAGTCTGTTATCGAGCACAAGAGGACCCTGGGAACTTCTGGTTCCCGGTACGACCTCCCTGACAATCTGACTGCTCATCAGTGGACACTTGTGGAAAAGGCCGTGTCTGTGCTGGCTCCGTTTGACCAATTAACCCCAAAAGTGAGCTCCTCCATCGCACTGGCATCAGCTCATTCCTGCTGTGAACCAGCTTCTGACACGTCTGACTAGGGATGCACCGACCCCATACCAGTATCAGGCATCAGCTCCAATACTCAGTGCGTGTACTCGTATTTGTACTCGTAAAAGTAATCCGATACAAATGCACTGATACCACTTGTGTCCGTGTGCCATTCCCAGTTCAGTGCAGCAGGTACGAGGAGGAGCAAGAATGTGTGTGAGTGTGAAGAGTGTGGAGATGGAACCAAAGAGATGATCAGAGTAACACTGACAGTACCGTTCACACACAGATACAGACGCAGCCTTCTGTCTGTAATCTGACTACATTCATCTGTTTTCCAGCTGATGGAGGATGAGTACCCAGACACAGAATACCAGCAGGAGTACGGAGCGGTGCGGACCGCCGCCAGCGGAAGTGCAAACCAAACCTGTCACTCATTTGTCTTTTCTCTTCCTGCTGAAGCTAAACTTTTAAAGCTTACAGAGAAAACACTAACATTAGTATCACAGTAGTGTTCCTCTGTCGTCTACAGGTTTGGTATTACTGACCTTCTTCTTCTTCTTCTTCATTAAACTTTCCTCTTCTTCGTGGTATTTGTCTAGTATGGTTAATTCAGAGCGACGCCCCCTGGTGGATTAACTGACAAACGCTCATTCCAACACATTAAATGTCAGTAGCAGCACTTTGTTCCAGTCAGACTAATGACAACGACAAAAAAGCACATTTACAAAAGGAACCAACGACTGGAATGGGATTATTAAGGACTAGGATCAGTACTCGGTATCAGCAAGTACTCAAATGGAAGTACTCGTACTCAGTCTGGAAAACAGTGGTATCAGTGCATCCCTACTTCTGACCAAAGAAACAGACCAGGACCAAAGAAACAGACCAGGACCAAAGAAACAAACCAGGACCAAAGAAACAGACCAGGACTAAAGAAACAAACCAGGACCAAAGAAACAGACCAGGACTAAAGAAACAAACCAGGACCAAAGAAACAGACCAGGACTAAAGAAACAAACCAGGACCAAAGAAACAGACCAGGACCAAAGAAACAGACCAGGACTAAAGAAACAAACCAGGACCAAAGAAACAGACCAGGACTAAAGAAACAAACCAGGACCAAAGAAACAGACCAGGACTAAAGAAACAAACCAGGACCAAAGAAACAGACCAGGACCAAAGAAACAGACCAGGACTAAAGAAACAAACCAGGACCAAAGAAACAGACCAGGACTAAAGAAACAAACCAGGACCAAAGAAACAGACCAGGACTAAAGAAACAAACCAGGACCCAAAGAAACAGACCAGGACTAAAGAAACAAACCAGGACCAAAGAAACAGACCAGGACCAAAGAAACAGACCAGGACTAAAGAAACAAACCAGGACCAAAGAAACAGACCAGGACTAAAGAAACAAACCAGGACCAAAGAAACAGACCAGGACCAAAGAAACAGACCAGGACCAAAGAAACAGACCAGGACCAAAGAAACAAACCAGGACCAAAGAAACAGACCAGGACCAAAGAAACAAACCAGGACCAAAGAAACAGACCAGGACCAAAGAAACAAACCAGGACTAAAGAAACAAACCAGGACCAAAGAAACAAACCAGGACCAAAGAAACAGACCAGGACAAAGAAACAGACCAGGACCAAAGAAACAGACCAGGACCAAAGAAACAGACCAGGACTAAAGAAACAAACCAGGACCAAAGAAACAGACCAGGAATAAAGAAACAAAACCGGACCAAAGAAACAGACCAGGACCAAAGAAAACAGACCAGGACCAAAGAAACAAACCAGACCAAAGAACAGACCAGGACCAAAGAAACAAACCAGGACCAAAGAAACAACCAGGACCAAGAAACAGACCAGGACCAAAGAACAAACAGCAGGACCAAAGAACAAACCCAGGACCAAAGAAACAGACCAGGACTAAAGAAACAGACCAGGACCAAAGAAACAAACCAGGACCAAAGAAACAGACCAGGACCAAAGAAACAAACCAGGACCAAAGAAACAGACCAGGACCAAAGAAACAGACCAGGACCAAAGAAACAGACCAGGACCAAAGAAACAAACCAGGACCAAGAAACAGGCCAGGACCAAAGAAACAAACCAGGACTAAAGAACAACACCAGGACCAAAGAAACAGACCAGGACCAAAGAAACAAACCAGGACCAAAGAAACAGACCAGGACTAAAGAAACAGACCAGGACCAAAGAAACAAACCAGGACCAAAGAAACAAACCAGGACCAAAGAAACAAACCAGGACCAAAGAAACAGACCAGGACTAAAGAAACAGACCAGGACCAAAGAAACAGACCAGGACCAAAGAAACAAACCAGGACCAAAGAAACAGACAAGGACCAAAGAAACAGACCAGGATCAAAGAAAGAAACCAGGACCAAAGAAACAGACCAGGACTAAAGAAACAAACCAGGACCAAAGAAACAAACCAGGACCAAAGAAACAGACCAGGACCAAAGAAACAAACCAGGACCAAAGAAACAGACCAGGACCAAAGAAACAAACCAGGACCAAAGAAAACAGACCAGGACCAAAGAAACAAACCAGGACCAAAGAAACAGACCAGGACCAAAGAAACAAACCAGGACCAAAGAAACAAACCAGGACCAAAGAAACAGACCAGGACCAAAGAAACAAACCAGGACCAAAGAAACAGACCAGGACCAAAGAAACAAACCAGGACTAAAGAAACAAACCAGGACCAAAGAAACAAACCAGGACCAAAGAAACAG
>NW_021941450.1:477621-537621 GCF_902148855.1 Sphaeramia orbicularis | reverse complement strand
TGAACTTAAGTGACATCCCATTCTTAATCAATAGGGTTTAAAATGACATTGATCCACTCTTTGCAGCTCTAACAGCTTCAACTCTTCTGGGAAGGCTGTCCACAAGGATTAGGAGTGTGTTCATGGGAATTTTGGACCGTTCTTCCAGAAGTGCATTTGTGAGGTCCCACACTGATGTTGGACAGAAGGCCTGGCTCTCAGTCTGCGCTCTAATTCATCCAAAGGTGTTCTATGGGGTTGAGGTCAGGACTGTGTGCAGGCCAGTCCAGTTCATCCACACCAGACTCTGTCCTCCATGTCCAAATGGACCTTGCTTTGTGCACTGGTGCACAGTCATGTTGGAAGAGGAAGGGGCCGGCTCCAAACTGTTCCCACAAAGTTGGGAGCATGGAATTGTCCAAAATGTCTTGGTCTGCTGAAGCAAGAGATTTTGGACAATTCCAAAATTCCCATGAACACACTCCTAAACCTTGTGGACAGCCTTCCTAGAAGAGTTGAAGCTGTTAGAGCTGCAAAGGGTGGAGCCACGTCAGACTGAACCCCATAGACTAGGAATGGGATGGCACTGAAATTCATATGCGAGTCAAGGCAGGTGAGTGAATACTTTTGGCAATATAGTGTATTTTAATAAGGTTTTTCCCAGGATTATCACAGATTTTCCCAGGATTATCTCTGGACCTGCTGCGGTGGTCCTGCCTCTCTCCTGCCTTCATCATCATCACTCACTTATCCTCAACTGCCTCCATGTGTCTCCCCCTACTCCCCCCTTCTCCCCCTCTCCCACAGTCTCCATCTCTATCGCTCTCTCTTTTTCTCTTTCTCTACTCTCTCTCTTTAACCCCAGCTGGTCCTGTCAGTCGTCCATCCTCCAGGAGTCTGGGTCTGCTCCAGTTTTCTGCTGCTAAAGGGAAGTTTTTCCTTCCACTGTCACCAGTTACAAGTGTTTGCTCCTGGAGGATTCTGTTGGTTTCTGTAAATTGGCTTAGAGTCTGGTTTGGACCAACTCTATTTATAAAGTGTCATGAGAGAACTTTTTTGTTATGATCTGGCGCTATATAAATAAAATTTGATTGACTGAGTGATTTGATTAGTTTTCCCCTGTAAGTTGCTTTGGAAAAAAGTGTCTGCCAAATGCATAAACATAAACATAATTTAGTGAAATGTATGGCAATGCCATGTTTAACAAAACATAAGGTTAAATGTGATGAGCAGCACTCTGGTACAGTCAGACTGTAAAGACAGTATGACAATGAAGCACATTTTCTAAAAGAACTCAGAACTGTTACAGTATTATTAACCCTTTCATGTATGAATTATGACAACCATAGTCAAGATTTTTTTCTTTTTTCTTGTTTTTATCCCCCCTTGGGCATGAAAAAAAAAGCAATTGAGTTTTTTTTAATGAAGTTACAAAAATGTCCATGCGTTTAATTTTTGAAGTAAAGAAATGTGTTTAAAACCCAATATCAGAAAGTGAGATAAAAACAAATGAAAAGATTATAATCCTACTAATCTGATGTTTTCTCACATTTTAACATATTCTACTGCTAGTTATTACTCACTTCATGGAGGTAATATGCAAAAAAAAAAAAAAAACTTTTTGTCTAACAAATAATTGATTTGCACTAAAACATGTTACTGCAGATCAGGTTTATCAAGAACAGCCAAGTTACAGTAATGGGATGAATTGCAGTTTATGGGATGATGTAGTGTCCACTGTGTTGGCTGATATGAACTAAAACAACAAAACCCATGAATATACAAGAGAACAGCTGGAGAATAGCTGTCCACTGGAGTGACCACTATGCATGAAAGGGTTAAGTACTCGTACCAGTACTCAGTATCGGCAAGTACTCAAATGTAAGTACTTGTACTTGTACTGGGTCTGGAAAAAAGTGGTATCAGTGCATCCCTAGTCAGTAGTGTATGGTCAGTAGTGGTCAGTAGTGGTCAGTCTGTTCTCCATTCCAGTTCAACCCTCAGTAAACATGCTGGTTAATATTCACCACACATACCACAGTCTGTAGAAAACCCAGAGCAACAGCCTTATCCACAGCTGACAAATAAAAGCAGACTCCCCCCCTGCCCCCCCCCACTGTCACCCCCTCACTCTGACAACCACGGCTCGGGGGGGGGGGGGGGGGGGGGGGGTTCAGAGCCCCAGCTCCATACTGATGAACCATGAAATGAGGATTTGTCTGACTAAGTGTGGATGCAGATGCAGTGAACTGAGCACCGTGTGTGTTTACTACAGAGGAAAACTCCCAGCATGCATCTGTGTTTGAGGACCAGCTGGGTGGGACGACACATATGAACAACAGGCATGAAAAGGGGAGGAGCAGAGGATAAGTAGAGGAGAGGTTTACATGAGTGTGGGCAGAGTCTTACCAGGTCTGTGGGGGGGTGCACCTGTGGTTCAGCATTCTAGAACAAAAAAGAAGAAGAAGACAGTCATATGTGGTCCTAAATCTGACCCAGACCACTGTCATATGTGGTCCTAAATCTGACCCAGACCACTGTCATATGTGGTCCTAAATCTGACCCAGACCACTGTCATATGTGGTCCTAAATCTGACCCAGACCACTGTCATATGTGGTCCTAAATCTGACCCAGACCACTGTCATATGTGGTCCTAAATCTGACCCAGACCACTTTCATATGTGGTCCTAAATCTGACCCAGACCACTGTCATATGTGGTCCTAAATCTGACCCAGACCACTGTCATATGTGGTCCTAAACCTGACCCAGACCACTGTCATATGTGGTCCTAAATCTGACCCAGACCACTGTCATATGTGGTCCTAAATCTGACCCAGACCACTGTCATATGTGGTCCTAAATCTGACCCAGACCACTGTCATATGTGGTCCTAAATCTGACCCAGACCACTGTCATATGTGGTCCTAAATCTGACCCAGACCACTGTCATATGTGGTCCTAAATCTGACCCAGACCACTGTCATATGTGGTCCTAAATCTGACCCAGACCACTTTCATATGTGGTCCTAAATCTGACCCAGACCACTGTCATATGTGGTCCTAAATCTGACCCAGACCACTGTCATATGTGGTCCTAAATCTGACCCAGACCACTGTCATATGTGGTCCTAAATCTGACCCAGACCACTGTCATATGTGGTCCTAAATCTGACCCAGACCACTGTCATATGTGGTCCTAAATCTGACCCAGACCACTTTCATATGTGGTCCTAAATCTGACCCAGACCACTGTCATATGTGGTCCTAAATCTGACCCAGACCACTTTCTGGGCCTCTCCACCCACCCAAACCCTCCTTCATCCTCAGTGTTCTACTTCCTGCTCTCAGCTCATCCCTTCATCATGCACCTCAGATGCAGCTCCAGATGTGCACCACATCACACCTGATTTTCTGCACAGATAATTATGGGTCACATCTGGTGTCGTGTACAAACGCAGCAGTTGGTCCAATCGCACAAACTACATGAACAGTGGCTGGCAAAAATGTGGGAAGTTCCAGGATGTGAGTGGAATCAACAGCATCTGGAAACCTTTGAACAGAGCTGTGCACGTGGAGCCGTGCACGTGGAGCATCCTGCTTTATATTCAGAACCAGTGTGTGTTTGTTCTGCCTTCTATGTGTCCTGTGTCTGTCAACGCAGACAGAAGAGAGCGTGGGATGAAGTTAGAGACGCAAACGCAGAGGCAACAGACAGGTGAGTTAAAAAAGCACCTAGCATTAGCCAAACCAGGACACAGCAGCTAACATTAGCCAAACCAGGACACAGCAGCTAACATTAGCCAAACCAGGACACAGCAGCTAACATTAGCCAAACCAGGACACAGCAGCTAGCATTAGCCAAACCAGGACACAGCAGCTAGCATTAGCCAAACCAGGACACAGCAGCTAGCATTAGCCAAACCAGGACACAGCAGCTAACATTAGCCAAACCAGGACACAGCAGCTAGCATTAGCCAAAGCAGGACACAGCAGCTAGCATTAGCCAAACCAGGACACAGCAGCTAGCATTAGCCAAACCAGGACACAGCAGCTAACATTAGCCAAACCAGGACACAGCAGCTAGCATTAGCCAAACCAGGACACAGCAGCTAGCATTAGCCAAACCAGGACACAGCAGCTAACATTAGCCAAACCAGGACACAGCAGCTAACATTAGCCAAACCAAGACACAGCAGCTAGCATTAGCCAAACCAGGACACAGCAGCTAGCATTAGCCAAACCAGGACACAGCAGCTAGCATTAGCCAAACCAGGACACAGCAGCTAGCATTAGCCAAACCAGGACACAGCAGCTAGCATTAGCCAAACCAGGACACAGCAGCTAACATTAGCCAAACCAGGACACAGCAGCTAGCATTAGCCAAACCAGGACACAGCAGCTAACATTAGCCAAACCAGGACACAGCAGCTAGCATTAGCCAAACCAGGACACAGCAGCTAGCATTAGCCAAACCAGGACACAGCAGCTAACATTAGCCAAACCAGGACACAGCAGCTAGCATTAGCCAAAGCAGGACACAGCAGCTAGCATTAGCCAAACCAGGACACAGCAGCTAGCATTAGCCAAACCAGGACACAGCAGCTAACATTAGCCAAACCAGGACACAGCAGCTAGCATTAGCCAAACCAGGACACAGCAGCTAGCATTAGCCAAACCAGGACACAGCAGCTAACATTAGCCAAACCAGGACACAGCAGCTAACATTAGCCAAACCAGGACAGCAGCTAACATTAGCCAAACCAGGACACAGCAGCTAGCATTAGCCAAACCAGGACACAGCAGCTAGCATTAGCCAAACCAGGACACAGCAGCTAGCATTAGCCAAACCAGGACACAGCAGCTAACATTAGCCAAACCAGGACACAGCAGCTAGCATTAGCCAAACCAGGACACAGCAGCTAGCATTAGCCAAACCAGGACACAGCAGCTAACATTAGCCAAACCAGGACACAGCAGCTAACATTAGCCAAACCAGGACAGCAGCTAACATTAGCCAAACCAGGACACAGCAGCTAACATTAGCCAAACCAGGACACAGCAGCTAGCATTAGCCAAACCAGGACACAGCAGCTAACATTAGCCAAACCAGGACACAGCAGCTAACATTAGCCAAACCAGGACACAGCAGCTAACATTAGCCAAACCAGGACACAGCAGCTAACATTAGCCAAACCAGGACACAGCAGCTAACATTAGCAGCTGTGGAACACACAGACGTACCATCTCTGGTGGAAGGAACGCCTCCTCCTGTCGTAGAACCAGAAGACCCACAGCTCCGCCCATGGGCGTGGCCCTCAGCAAAGACACCACCTCTTCTTGAGTCCGCCCATTCAGGTCCACACTGTTCACCTGAGGAGGAGGAGGAGGAGGAGGAGGAGGAAGAAGAGGAGGAGGAAGAAGAGGAAGAGGAGAAGTGTGTCTTGAACATGTTGACCTCCATCAGTACTCATTTGTCCAGAACATACTGATGGTCTACATGACCTGGTGTGACCCTGATGGACTGGACATACAAGACAACAGCCTGGACAGTCATAAACATTATATATATATATATATATATATATATATATATATATATATATATATATATATATACATATACATATATATATATATATATATACATATATATATATATATATATATATATGTGTGTGTATGGAGGGGGTTGCCGGCATCAACAGTGTGTATTTCCTTTCAGTGATATTTCAGACTGCAGTACTCCACTGATAAAAATAATTGCACATGTCAGTGCTTCCAAACACCTGTGTGTCCCCCCCCCACCATCTGAAGACATTTCAAATGAAAAAGTCCATGGAACAGACCGCTACTGTTACACATGTTTATGTCCACACAGGTTTATTTCCAGTTGTGAGTGATTGACAGGAGTCTTAGTCCCACTAATCAGTACTAATACTAATAAGCCCAATAATATGTGATGTTCAGGTGTTCAATGTAAACAAAGGGGGCCCTCTAGTGGTGGGAATAAGCTGCACTAACAGATGTTTATGCCAGGAGGTACTGTGACCGCTTTGCTTTGTGTGTTTGCATGCGTGCGTATTTGTTTGTTTGTTTGTTAGCAAGATAACTCAAAAAGTTATGGAGGGATTTTCATGAATTTTTCAGTAAATGTTGATACTGGTACAAGGAAGAAATGACTAAATTTTGGTGGTGATTGGGGGGGGGCACTCATATGCCTTGGTGGAGGTCTGCACTGTCCAAGTGCTTTTCTTGTTTGTCCTTGTGGTGTTCCCGTAGTCAGTTCAGACATAAGAAGGAACTATCAGACACGTTTCTTTCACTCTGTTTGTATGGCCCCAAAAACGTTTGCCTGAGTATTTTATGTTCAGTTGTTGTCAGAATGAATAGTATCAAATATCTCTGATGTGAACCTTTGTTTCTGGATAAAAAGGTGTTGTAAATCTTCAGTAAATCTGTAAATGCTAATCGTTAGCGTGTCTATGGATTTTCCCATTCAAGTTAGCATCGAGCTAGTGGCCTTTTTCCCATTCATTTAAATGCACACTGAACAAAAATATAAACGCACCACTTTTGTTTTTGCTCCATTTTTCATGAGCTGAACTCAAAGATCTAAAACTTTTTCTGTGTACACACAAGGTTTATTTCTCTCAAATATTGTTCACAAATCTGTCTAAATTTGTGTTAGTGAACACTTGTTCTTTGCTGAGATAATCCATCCACCTCACAGGTGTAGCAGATCAAGATGCTGATTAGACAGCAGGATTTTTGCACAGGTGTGCCTTAGGCTGGCCACAATAAAAGGCCACTCCAAAATGTGCAGTTTTATCACACAGCACAATACCACAGATGTCACAAGTTTTGAGGGAATATGCACTGGTCATGTGACTTCAGGAATCTCCACCAGAGCTTCTGCCTGTGAATTGAATGTTCATTTCTCTACCATAAGCCATCTCCAAAGCTGTTTCAGAGAATTCATGAAGAAGACTGTGCGAGGAAAATGGTGGTCACACCAAATACTGACTGGTTTTCTGACCCCCCTGGACCACCCAATACAGTAAAAGTGCACATTTTAGAGTGGCCTTTTATTGTGGCCAGCCTAAGTCACACCAGTGCAATACTCCTGCTGTCTAATCAGCATCTGGATCTGCCACACCTGTGAGGTGGATGGATTATCTCAGCAAAGGACAAAGGAGAAGTGCTCACTAACACAGATTTAGACAAATCTATGAACAATATTTGAGAGAAATAGGCCTTTTGTGTACAGAGAAAAAGTTTTAGATCTTTGAGTTCAGCTCATGAAAAATGGGAGCAAAAACAAAAGTGGTGCGTTTATATTTTTGTTCAGTGTATAATGCCATGTAAATGTACTAAGGCAGTGAACAGAACTCAGACATGTTTTGTTTGTATGTGTCAGTTTTACAGTGAGTCTACAGGAACAGAGTTGGACAGAAGTTTTGGGCGTCCGTCTTTTCTTGGTAAACCTGTTGTCTATCTGCAGCTAATCGCTACACACACACGAGCAGAAGAATAGGAGTTAAAATAAAACGGCATCAAAAAAAAAATTGTCTGCGTCATCTAATGAATGCGTTAAGGCGGTAATAATGCGTTAACTTGCCCAGCCCTATATATATATATATATATATACTTATTTATTTATTTATTTTATTTTATTTTATTTATTTATTTATTTATTTTTTGACCCCTCACCAGTCCTGGATTGTACTGACTGTAAAAGGACATTTTAACTGATAGTTTCTGTCTTTGGTTCTTTCCTTTCTTCCATCTCCTGTATTTAGACGTTCCTTTAACATGTTCCTATTATATTCATATGAATAGACAGACTGACCTTTGACCTCTGACCTCTATTATCTGTTCAGTCCATCTGTGAATCTGTGAATGTTCAACAGGTCCAGTGTGTAAATAGAATGAGAACAGTCAGATGGGACAGATGTTCATATGAATCTAAAACACAAACACTTTAAAGTTCACTTCAGTTTATGTTTGGACACTTTAAGAACCTGAGACCAATGGAAGGAACCAAAGAATTAAAGGCACATCAGCCAAAGTATCTGGTGTTCCTTAATGAAGGTTCTGTTTTCTCTGTCTGTTTCTTTCTCTGTGTGCAGGATAACTCAAAAGTTATGAACGGATTTGGATGAAATGTTCAGTAAATGTCGAAACTGGAACAAATGAGTAAAGTTTGGTAGTGATGGGGTGGGGGGTGGGGGGGGTGCCCTGGGGGGGTCTGTGCTCTCAGAGTGCTTTTGTAGTTACTAGTACACACTGATACACACTAGTACACACTGATACACACTAGTACACACTGATACACACTAGTACACAGTAGTACACACTGGTACACAGTAGTACACAGTAGTATGCCCCAGTACTTGGGCGGTGCTTACCTCCAGGAGGCGGTCTCCTGCCTTCAGTCGGCCATCTTGGATGGCGGCTCCTCGGGGCAGGATGTTCTTGACGTAGATTGGCGCTGAACCTCCGATGGGGACGTCTCTGGACGTGATACTGAAGCCCAGACCTTCAGGACCTGCAGGAGCAGAGAGCAGGGGACACCTGAGGACACCTGAGGATGTGGACAGGTCTGTCCAGCACTGCTGTGTCCATGTGGACCTGTCTCTGATACAGACACTGGGTTCAGTCAGGTGGACTCAGACATGGGTGGACTGTCCCCAACTGTCCCCGACTGTCCCCAACTGTCCTCAACTATCCCTGACTGTCCCCAACTGTCCTCAACTATCCCCGACTGTCCCCAACTGTCCTCAAGTGTCCTCAACTATCCCCAACTGTCCCAGACTGTCCCCATCTGTCCTCAACTATCCCAGACTGTCCCCGACTGTCCTCAACTATCCCTGACTGTCCTCAACTGTCCCCAACTATCTCCAACTGTCCTCAACTATCCCCGACTGTCCTCAACTGTCCCCGACTGTCCGCAACTATCCCCGACTGTCCTCAACTGACCCAGACTGTCCCCAACTATCTCCAACTGTCCTCAACTATCCCTGACTGTCCTCAACTGTCCCAGACTGTCCTCAACTATCTCCAACTGTCCTCAACTATCCCTGACTGTCCTCAACTGTCCCCGACTGTCCTCAACTATCCCCGACTGTCCTCAACTGACCCAGACTGTCCCCAACTATCTCCAACTGTCCTCAACTATCCCTGACTGTCCTCAACTGTCCCAGACTGTCCTCAACTATCTCCAACTGTCTTCAACTATCCCTGACTGTCCTCAACTATCCCCGACTGTCCCCAACTATCCCAGACTGTCCCTGACTCTCCCCAACTGTCCTCAACTATCCCCGACTGTCCTTAACTATCCCCGACTGTCCTCAACTGTCCCAGACTGTCCCCAACTTTCCCCGACTGTCCTCAACTATCCCCAACTGTCCTTAACTATCCCCGACTGTCCCAGACTTTTCCCGACTGTCCCCAACTGTCCCCGATTGTCCTTGACTATCCCCGACTGTCCTCAACTGTCCACAACTGTCCCCGACTGCCCCCAACTGTCCCCGACTGTCCTCAACTGTCCCAGACTGTCCTCAACTATCCCCGACTGTCCCCAACTATCCCAGACTGTCCCTGACTCTCCCCAACTGTCCTCAACTATCCCCGACTGTCCTTAACTATCCCCGACTGTCCTCAACTGTCCCAGACTGTCCCCAACTTTCCCCGACTGTCCTCAACTATCCCCAACTGTCCTTAACTATCCCCGACTGTCCCAGACTTTTCCCGACTGTCCCCAACTGTCCCCGATTGTCCTTGACTATCCCCGACTGTCCTCAACTGTCCACAACTGTCCCCGACTGCCCCCAACTGTCCCCGACTGTCCTCAACTGTCCCGACTGCCCCCAGCTGTCCTCAACTGTCCCCAACTGTCCCAGACTGTCCTCAACTGCCCCCGACTGCCCCCAACTGTCCCCGACTGTCCTCAACTGTCCCGACTGCCCCCAGCTGTCCTCAACTGTCCCCAACTGTCCCAGACTGTCCTCAACTGTCTACAACTGTTCCCAACTGCCCCCAACTGTCCCCGACTGCCCCCAACTGTCCTCAACTGTCCCCAACTGTCCCAGACTGTCCTCAACTGTCCCCGACTGCCCCCAACTGTCCCCGACTGTCCTCAACTGTCCCTGACTGTCCTCAACTGTCCCTGACTGTCCTCAACTGTCCCAGACTGCCCTCAGCTGTCCCCAGACACTGCCATTATATATGGATTGAACATATGAAGGCATGAACATATGGCCTTAAATCCCTGAGTCCACATGTGAACTGTATCTGTGTCGTTTCCATGAATCCATGAGGCTCATGGTTTATCGGCTGACTGTTGAATCTAATATTCAGAGTTTTTACACCTGATAACTTTATTTCCATTTGAACATGTCTGTGTTTGGATCCTTTAGTGGATGACGCCTTAGGGAACTGTGGTTTCATTTATTCAGCTTTTTTACCTCCTCCAGGAGGTACTGTGATCACTTTGCTTTGTTTGTGTGTTTGTTTGTTTGTTTGTTCATCTTTGGTGTAAAACTCTTCCACCCATCTTTCCCAGATCTTCCCCACAGATAGGCCTAGGCCCTCGGACCAACCCAGTCCATTTTGGTCCCAGTAGGACAAAGTTCAAGGTCACAGCAAGTTCACAACATCTACAGTTTTCCATCTGTCATCATTGAGACATTTTCCGAAATTCATCCAAAATTCCAAACGACTCCGATTCTCCTCCAATTGGATCCACCTGTAGCTTAAAACAATCTCTTGTATCTGGAACTAAATTGTTCACATCCACTGTGGAATGTGGACTCTGTGGACCCCACCACCACCACCACCCCCCTCCGTTGATGAGCCCCTCCTCCTCCCAGCTGCACACTTGCTTCCTCATTAATGCTCTGGTAAACTCCTGCAGTGCTCCTGTTCTAAACAGGGGGGTGGACCTGTTACACCCCCATCAGCTTGATTAAGAAGAACCCAGACTATTTCCTGTTTACGACGCTCTTGTTTGATTGATTCCGATCCTCCTGGGATTAGGACGGAGCAGAGGAGTCTGGTTCAAACCAGTAAACAGAGCAGGAGATGAATGAGTTTAAAGGTTCAGGCTTCAGTCAGAGCTCCCACCCACATACATGAAGCCCCCACCTCTGAGGAGTCAGACCCACACACATGAAGCCCCCACCTCTGGGGAGTCAGACCCACACACATGAAGCCCCCACCTCTGGGGAGTCAGACCCACACACATGAAGCCCCCACCTCTGGGGAGTCAGACCCACACACATGAAGCCCCCACCTCTGGGGAGTCGGACCACAGCGGAAAACCACAGGTCACATGAACCAAGAGAACACATCTGTATTGCTGTGTTTACACTACGAGGAACGGCTCGACTCCATTCTGGTACCAGGTCCTATTCCAGACCGTTTCCACTCTGGTACCAGCTCCTATTCCAGACCGTTTCCACTCTGGTACCAGCTCCTATTCCAGACCGTTTCCACTCTGGTACCAGCTCCTATTCCAGACCCTTTCCACTCTGGTACCAGCTCCTATTCCAGACCCTTTCCACTCTGGTACCAGGTCCTATTCCAGACCCTTTCCACTCTGGTACCAGGTCCTATTCCAGACCGTTTCCACTCTGGTACCAGCTCCTATTCCAGACCGTTTCCACTCTGGTACCAGGTCCTATTCCAGACCCTTTCCACTCTGGTACCAGGTCCTATTCCAGACCGTTTCCACTCTGGTACCAGGTCCTATTCCAGACCCTTTCCACTCTGGTACCAGGTCCTATTCCAGACCCTTTCCACTCTGGTACCAGGTCCTATTCCAGACCATTTCCACTCTGGTACCAGCTCCTATTCCAGACCCTTTCCACTCTGGTACCAGGTCCTATTCCAGACTGTTTCCACTCTGGTACCAGCTCCTATTCCAGACCGCTTCCACTCTGGTACCAGGTCCTATTCCAGACCCTTTCCACTCTGGTACCAGCTCCTATTCCAGACCATTTCCACTCTGGTACCAGCTCCTATTCCAGACCGTTTCCACTCTGGTGACAGGTCCTATTCCAGACCGTTTCCACTCTGGTACCAGGTCCTATTCCAGACCCTTTCCACTCTGGTACCAGGTCCGATTCCAGACCGTTTCCACTCTGGTACCAGCTCCTATTCCAGACCGTTTCCACTCTGGTACCAGCTCCTATTCTAGACCGTTTCCACTCTGGTACCAGGTCCTATTCCAGACCGTTTCCACTCTGGTACCAGCTCCTATTCCAGACCGTTTCCACTCTGGTACCAGGTCCTATTCCAGACCCTTTCCACTCTGGTACCAGGTCCTATTCCAGACCCTTTCCACTATGGTACCAGCTCCTATTCCAGACCGTTTCCACTCTGGTACCAGCTCCTATTCCAGACCCTTTCCACTATGGTACCAGCTCCTATTCCAGACCGTTTCCACTCTGGTACCAGCTCCTATTCCAGACCCTTTCCACTCTGGTACCAGCTCCTATTCCAGACCGTTTCCACTCTGGTACCAGGTCCTATTCCAGACCCTTTCCACTCTGGTACCAGGTCCTATTCCAGACCGTTTCCACTCTGGTACCAGCTCCTATTCTAGACCGTTTCCACTCTGGTACCAGGTCCTATTCCAGACCGTTTCCACTCTGGTACCAGGTCCTATTCCAGACCCTTTCCACTCTGGTACCAGGTCCTATTCCAGACCCTTTCCACTCTGGTACCAGCTCCTATTCCAGACCGTTTCCACTCTGGTACCAGCTCCTATTCCAGACCGTTTCCACTCTGGTACCAGCTCCTATTCCAGACCGTTTCCACTATGGTACCAGCTCCTATTCCAGACCGTTTCCACTCTGGTACCAGGTCCTATTCCAGACCGTTTCCACTCTGGTACCAGGTCCTATTCCAGACCGTTTCCACTCTGGTACCAGCTCCTATTCCAGACCGTTTCCACTCTGGTACCAGCTCCTATTCCAGACCGTTTCCACTATGGTACCAGCTCCTATTCCAGACCGTTTCCACTCTGGTACCAGCTCCTATTCCAGACCGTTTCCACTCTGGTACCAGCTCCTATTCCAGACCCTTTCCACTCTGGTACCAGGTCCTATTCCAGACCCTTTCCACTCTGGTACCAGGTCCTATTCCAGACCGTTTCCACTCTGGTACCAGGTCCTATTCCAGACCGTTTCCACTCTGGTACCAGCTCCTATTCCAGACCGTTTCCACTATGGTACCAGCTCCTATTCCAGACCGTTTCCACTCTGGTACCAGCTCCTATTCCAGACCGTTTCCACTATGGTACCAGCTCCTATTCCAGACCCTTTCCACTCTGGTATCAGGTCCTATTCCAGACCCTTTCCACTCTGGTACCAGGTCCTATTCCAGACCCTTTCCACTCTGGTACCAGCTCCTATTCCAGACCGTTTCCACTCTGGTACCAGCTCCTATTCCAGACCGTTTCCACTCTGGTACCAGCTCCTATTCCAGACCGTTTCCACTCTGGTACCAGCTCCTATTCCAGACCGTTTCCACTCTGGTACCAGCTCCTATTCCAGACCGTTTCCACTCTGGTACCAGCTCCTATTCCAGACCCTTTCCACTCTGGTACCAGCTCCTATTCCAGACCGTTTCCACTATGGTACCAGCTCCTATTCCAGACCGTTTCCACTATGGTACCAGCTCCTATTCCAGACCGTTTCCACTCTGGTACCAGCTCCTATTCCAGACCGTTTCCACTCTGGTACCAGGTCCTATTCCAGACCGTTTCCACTATGGTACCAGCTCCTATTCCAGACCGTTTCCACTCTGGTACCAGCTCCTATTCCAGACCGTTTCCACTATGGTACCAGCTCCTATTCCAGACCGTTTCCACTCTGGTACCAGCTCCTATTCCAGACCGTTTCCACTATGGTACCAGCTCCTATTCCAGACCCTTTCCACTCTGGTACCAGGTCCTATTCCAGACCCTTTCCACTCTGGTACCAGGTCCTATTCCAGACCGTTTCCATTCCAGAATACTACCCACTTTACAGGTACATCTAAAAAAATTAGAATATTATGAAAAAGTCCAATATTTTTTGTCCCTCATTTCAGAAAGGTAAACCCATATATTATACAGACTCATTAGACAGAGTGACATATTTACCTCCGCCAAGGAGGTTATGTTTTTGCCAGGGTTTGTTTGTTTGTTTGTTTGTCTGTTTGTTTGTTTGTCTGTCCGTTAGTGTGCAACATAACTCAAAAAGTTATGGACAGATTTGGATGAAATTTTCAGGGTTTGTTGGAAATGGGATAAGGAAGAAATGATTAAATTTTGGTGGTGATCGGGGGTGGGGTGGCCCACGGGGGGGGCCACTGATCAGCCTTGGCGGAGGTCTGCGCTCTCCGAGTGCTTCTAGTTAAGCCTTATTTCTTTAATGAAAACCCAAAATTCTGTGTCTCAGAAAATTAGAATATTGCATAAAATCAATTAAAAAAGTATATTTCAAACAGAAATGTCAGTGTTGTGTTCAGTCTGTTCATTCGTCTGAACTCAGTCCTTGGTTGGTTCTACTTTGACATGAATTCCTGCATCAGTGTGTGGTGTCATGGACCTGCTCAGACCTAACCCTAACCCTGTGGACCTGCTCAGACCTAACCCTAACCCTGTGGACCTGCTCAGAACTAACCCTAACCCTGTGGACCTGCTCAGCCCTAACCCTAACCCTGTGGACCCGCTCAGACCTAACCCTAACCCTGTGGACCTGCTCAGCCCTAACCCTAACCCTGTGGACCTGCTCAGACCTAACCCTAACCCTGTGGACCTGCTCAGACCTAACCCTAACCCTGTGGACCTGCTCAGCCCTAACCCTAACCCTGTGGACCTGCTCAGCCCTAACCCTAACCCTAACCCTGTGGACCTGCTCAGCCCTAACCCTGTGGACCTGCTCAGACCTAACCCTAACCCTGTGGACCTGCTCAGCCCTAACCCTAACCCTGTGGACCTGCTCAGCCCTAACCCTAACCCTGTGGACCCGCTCAGACCTAACCCTAACCCTGTGGACCTGCTCAGACCTAACCCTAACCCTAACCCTGTGGACCTGCTCAGACCTAACCCTAACCCTGTGGACCTGCTCAGACCTAACCCTAACCCTGTGGACCTGCTCAGACCTAACCCTAACCCTGTGGACCTGCTCAGACCTAACCCTAACCCTAACCCTGTGGACCTGCTCAGACCTAACCCTAACCCTGTGGACCTGCTCAGACCTAACCCTAACCCTGTGGACCTGCTCAGACCTAACCCTAACCCTGTGGACCTGCTCAGCCCTAACCCTAACCCTGTGGACCTGCTCAGACCTAACCCTAACCCTGTGGACCTGCTCAGACCTAACCCTAACCCTGTGGACCTGCTCAGACCTAACCCTAACCCTAACCCTGTGGACCTGCTCAGACCTAACCCTTACCCTAACCCTGTGGACCTGCTCAGACCTAACCCTAACCCTGTGGACCTGCTCAGACCTAACCCTAACCCTGTGGACCTGCTCAGACCTAACCCTAACCCTGTGGACCTGCTCAGACCTAACCCTAACCCGAACCCTGTGGACCTGCTCAGACCTAACCCTAACCCTAACCCTGTGGACCTGCTCAGACCTAACCCTAACCCTGTGGACCTGCTCAGACCTAACCCTAACCCTGTGGACCTGCTCAGACCTAACCCTAACCCTGTGGACCTGCTCAGACCTAACCCTAACCCTGTGGACCTGCTCAGACCTAACCCTAACCCTGTGGACCCGCTCAGACCTAACCCTAACCCTGTGGACCTGCTCAGACCTAACCCTAACCCTGTAGACCTGCTCAGACCTAACCCTAACCCTGTGGACCTGCTCAGACCTAACCCTAACCCTGTGGACCTGCTCAGACCTAACCCTAACCCGAACCCTGTGGACCTGCTCAGACCTAACCCTAACCCTGTGGACCTGCTCAGACCTAACCCTAACCCGAACCCTGTGGACCTGCTCAGACCTAACCCTAACCCTGTGGACCTGCTCAGACCTAACCCTGTGGACCCGCTCAGACCTAACCCTAACCCTGTGGACCCGCTCAGACCTAACCCTAACCCTGTGGACCTGCTCAGACCTAACCCTGTGGACCCGCTCAGACCTAACCCTAACCCTGTGGACCCGCTCAGACCTAACCCTAACCCTGTGGACCCGCTCAGACCTAACCCTAACCCTGTGGACCAGCTCAGACCTAACCCTAACCCTGTGGACCTGCTCAGACCTAACCCTAACCCTAACCCTGTGGACCTGCTCAGACCTAACCCTAACCCTGTGGACCTGCTCAGACCTAACCCTAACCCTGTGGACCTGCTCAGACCTAACCCTAACCCTGTGGACCTGCTCAGACCTAACCCTAACCCTGTGGACCTGCTCAGACCTAACCCTAACCCTAACCCTGTGGACCTGCTCAGACCTAACCCTAACCCTGTGGACCTGCTCAGACCTAACCCTAACCCTGTGGACCTGCTCAGACCTAACCCTAACCCTGTGGACCTGCTCAGACCTAACCCTAACCCGAACCCTGTGGACCTGCTCAGACCTAACCCTAACCCTGTGGACCTGCTCAGACCTAACCCTAACCCTGTGGACCTGCTCAGACCTAACCCTAACCCTAACCCTGTGGACCTGCTCAGACCTAACCCTAACCCTAACCCTGTGGACCTGCTCAGACCTAACCCTAACCCTGTGGACCCGCTCAGACCTAACCCTAACCCTGTGGACCTGCTCAGACCTAACCCTAACCCTGTGGACCTGCTCAGACCTAACCCTAACCCGAACCCTGTGGACCTGCTCAGACCTAACCCTAACCCTGTGGACCTGCTCAGACCTAACCCTAACCCTAACCCTGTGGACCTGCTCAGACCTAACCCTAACCCTGTGGACCTGCTCAGACCTAACCCTAACCCTGTGGACCTGCTCAGACCTAACCCTAACCCTAACCCTGTGGACCTGCTCAGACCTAACCCTAACCCTGTGGACCTGCTCAGGTGGAATGTTAGTCCAGGTTGGTCTGATGGTGTCCTTCAGCTCTTCTGTTTTGGTGGATCTGCTGTCTCTGGTCTGCCTCTGGACAGTCCTCCACAGGTTCTCTCTGGGTTCAGCTCAGTTTTCTGCTCCATCAGTCCCAGTAACACCAGGGTCTTGGTACCAGCTTTGGTTCCTTTAACAGTGCGGGCAGGAGCCAAGTCCTGCTGGAAAAGGAAATCAGCATCTGCAGAAAGTTTAAAGTCAGCAGAAGGAAGCAGGAAGTGTTCTAAAATGTCCTGGTAGATGGGGGTGTGGACTGTGGACCTCAGAAAACACAGTGGACCAACACCAGCAGATGCCATGGAGGACCAAACCAGCACAGACTGTGGACAGTCCACAGTCCTCTGTTCAGATGAAAGTCCATTTTTCATGTCATTTGGAAATCCAGGTCCCAGAGTCTAGAGGAGGAGAGAGGAGCAGAACCCACGCTGAAGTCCAGTGGGAGTTACCTTTTAGTATCTGGTCCCCAGTCCTGGAACCTCAGCGGAAGTGACACCAAAAAAATAGGACCAGGTACCAGATTCCAGGTCCTTTTTCAGAATGGAAACGCGAAGAGGCCGAGTCGAGCCAGTTCCGTGTAGTGGAAACGCGGCATATGAGTGTCATGTGGACAGGGGTGGTTCTGTCAGCGTTTGGGGGGGGGGGGTTATTTTAGAACCCTGGGGTAGAAGAGGAAGAGAAAAGGCCTGATGTGGGTGTTTTCACTGTTGTGTTTGTGTCCTGACCGGAGCTCCGAACCCAGAACAGGGAACACCTGGGCGCAGACGCCGGCGGCATACGGAGCAGCGCCGTCAGCCTCTGAGCCGTGGCATTTGACAGCAGGCACACGGACCGGCTGTTTCCTAGCAACCACCCCTGTGGTCCTCAGACCTGGCACCCACACCTGGACCGGCGTTGGCAGGGTTGTGGACCACCTGCGCCAGCTGTCAATCAAACTCCACTCCAAGGACAGCAGGGAAACTCCACCCCCTGAATGCACCTGGACCCGTTTATGGTACTGAACGCCCACCCCAGTATTGACGGGTTCACATCTGCACCTGAACTGGGTTTGTCCACCAGAACCAGACAGGCCTTTCCACTAGGGCTGCACCGGGGCACTAGTTTGGACTGAACCGTTTGGGTTCAGGGCCTTCGATACAATATGGAGGTGCAGGGGCGCCACTACCATCTGTGGGCCCCATGAAAGTATACATGTCGTGGACCCTTCATAAAGTTCATAAAGTCAGAATATTCTCAATCTGTTGGACTGGGGGGGGGGGGGGGTCCGTACATAACGTCACATACGCTAGCATGAAACGAAACAGAAACTTGAAATGCTTTCAGTGTCTGACTCCAGACTTGTATTCAGTTGTATTCACAACTTCTTACCTGTATCCACTGGACCCCCTCCACTGCTCTATGCCCCCCCCCCCCAAAATACTGGGCCCCATGAATTTGTCATGTAAACACCCCCCCCCACCACCATCGACGCCCCAGCAGAGGTGTACAAAACGAATACATGTGAAGGATGCCAACACTCTGGAAGCAGGTGGACACAAACAGAACCCATGGGCGGGGTTTCCCCTGTGGAGCAGAGCTGATGCCAACAAAAACAAAACAAACTACGGAGCACCCCCCCCCACACACACACACACACACACACACTGTAGTGAAAACATACTGAACCCAACCCTGTCTGTTCTGTTACAGCCCTGCTGTCCACATGAAAGAACACAAGTTCAAAATGTGTTCATACGTTCAAAAACACTGGAGGTTTTTGAACATGTACTTGGAATACATGCATTTATATCATTTATATAAGTGGTAATACTACTACTAATACTAACAGAAATACTACTACTACTACTAATGATAATACTACTGATAGAATATGTGCATTCATCTATAGATGCGTTGCACCAGTGTAGTTAATGTTCTTTGAACGTCTTCTGATTATTCAATCTTTTATCGTATATCATTGAACCTTTTCAAACTCACCTTTCTTCAGCTGAATGTTGAGCCTCCTCCCCACCTTTTTGGTATAACCTGCCGTTGGGGCGGAGTTCAGCCCCTTCTGAGGGGAGAGGGCGTGGCCTGTGGGAGGCTTGGCCGCCGACACCGCCGGGTGAGTCAGGGGCGGGTACCCGTCGTTCTGGTCCGGGTGGGGGTGCGTTTGGGAGCCGTGCCTGGACATCCTGTGGGGGGTGCGGTCCACGGCGCTGGACACGGTGCTGCCGCTCAGGGAGTCCGGGCTGAAGCGACCCGAGGCGTACGCCGGGTTCCTGTCGGCGTGGGACAGCTGCTCGTAGTGGGCCTTCATGGACGACGGAACCACGTGGAACATGATGACGGGAGAACGCATGGCCTGACGGAACATGTTCTGGGCTCTGAGGAAAGACGGGGGGGTAAGGGGGGCAGACAGACAGGGAAGGGGGGCACCATAAGACCGGAATTTGTATCTTTAATTCCTACATACTTAAATGATTTCAGTTTGATTCCATTATTATAAAATGTTCAGTATATTCTACACTGTAAAAAAAAAAAAAAAAAAAAAACTGTAAAAAAAAAAAAACAGTATTATTCCAGCAGCAGGGGCACCGAAAAAATACTGTAAAATAACAGAAAATAATCATCTCATAAAAATACAGTAATTTTCCATAATTCAAATACAGTTTTTTGCCCTAACTTTACATGAGATTTTACATATTGTTTGACTTTTTAATGTTTAATAAAGAATATTTACATGTATTAAAACAATCCAATTCCCTATAAATATAGATATAAATAATTTTCAGTGAGACTCAGTTGTCCAATCCACTGATAAAAACTGTATTTGGACAGTTTATCAGTGCTTATACATGTTATACATTCACAAAAATACATTTATTCAACATTTTTGTTGTGAAACCTCCTGTAATTACACAAGATATTTGTCAATGAACAAACAAGTCTGGTTCAACTGACAGAACTAATACTTCTGTTACCGTTAACTGTCAGTAATTTTATCTCATTTTATTTATTAATTTTTTTTTTTTACAGCATTAAACTTTAAATTAACAGTTTAATCTCATAAATAGAAAATAAATATTTGTGAATTTATGATACATTTGCAAATGTATTTTAACTGTATTTTTCAGTGAAAAAAAATTCTTTTAAAAAAATGAAATTTTTTGGTTATTCAGTTACAGTTTTTTCCTGTTATTTTACATTTGACATGTAAAATCACAGTCTGTTTTTGTCATTTCATTGATATTTTCCTGCATCTGAAAAATACAGGAAAAATCTGTAAAATAAACAGTGAAAATTCTGTAATTCCTTATAATAATATAAAGAATAATTCCTTTAAGAAAAAGCATGTGAAAAACCTGAAAAAACTGAAGTTTGTTAGTAAATAAATAAATAAAGTGCAGTTTTAACAATATTCTGCCTCAATTTATCACTTATACATTTGTATTAAACACAGTGTTACACAAACATGTGGAAACAGGCAGAATGTTGGTAAAAATTTGGAGTTTGTAACTAAAATAAGAAGAATTTCTCATTCAATTTCTTGGTAGTTTTTCGAGGTTTTTCGAGGAAAAAATACTGTAAAATAACAGAAAATCCATTATTTTACAGTATTTTTTCGGCACCCCTGCTGCCGGAATAATACTGTTACTGTTAGGGATGTCTGATAATATCGGCCCACCGATATTATCGGCCCGATATTGGCATAAAAATGTAATATCGGTATCGTTTTTTTTTCATTTCATTTCATTAAAACCGATAAAATAATGCCTTGATTTCACCGGCATTTACTGACGCATAAATGAAGCATTGTTTGTAGCTGAAAGAAATGTGCAGTTTTCAAAACTGTACAGTAGAGTTGCCACACTGTAATAGACTCATGGAGGGAGGGAGAGAAAAGAAATAAATACGGCATTTTTTCCACAACTTAACTCTTTCTTCGCCAATGACCAGATTTTCCGTCACTCCGTGTTTTCACTGTTAGACTGTAGCTGAAGCTGTTGCGGATCGTGTGAATTACTTTCCTTAGTCCAAAAACAAACAGTTAAGCAGCTTTTTTGTAAAATGACGGACCGGGTTTAATGTTTTCACACTGGAGTCTCCGTATCCCATGGCAACGCATCCAGCGTCAGTCACTGAATGAGGAAATGCAGACTGTGCAGGAACCGCACACAGTTTCAAAAACCTTAAAGATGATTATGGAGACAGAGTCTGACAGTTCAGTATGTGATGGAGCTACAGAAGAACCATTTAGAGACAGGAACGGAGAAACAGAAGGTGAGGGAGACGGACACGGAACACGGGAACACGGAGCGGCTCAGGTCCGACACCAAGTGTGTGTGTGTGGGGGGGGGGGGGGGGGGGGGGACGGAGCGACACAGAGAAAATGACAGACAGGAGGAAGAGAGAAGAGACATTTGTAGAGGACATTCAAGGAGAAGACAGACACACAGACATGGGACAGACAAAGGACAGCTAGTGTTCATCTGTTAGAGTGAGTTCAGATTCAGACTGAGGACACAGAACAGATTCAGCTGTAGAATGTCAGCAGGACACAGGGAAGACACTGTGGGATTTGGCTGGAGTAGGAAAGAAATACATACATATATTCATACACAGATAAATAACTAGATGTCCATAGAATTATTTACAGAACAAACACAGCAGCTGGTCCAACAGGAGGACCTGGTCCAACAGGAGGACCTGGTCCAACAGGAGGACCTGGTCCAACAGGAGGACCTGGTCCAACAGGAGGACATGGTGCAGCCAAGGAAAGGCCAGAAATCTACAGTATTTAGTGAATTTGTTTCTTTTTTTCTTGAAAATGAGGAATATTGAAGTGTTTATATAAAAAAACTAAACTACTATGTGTTAGACTTATAACTGATGTATGTAAATGTGATAAGTTTAGAAGGAACCTGGTGCTTTAGAAGATGTTTGGTCTAAAGTTTGGTGTAGATTCCTCTAATATTTTGTGGAATGATGGGATATCTTAGAGCTGTTTGTTACTATTACTCATGTTATTATTATTTTATTTTGTGATTTGGAATACAGTGTTACTGTCGGTAAATGAGAAAGAGTCAAAAATGTAAATAGGAAATCAATTTTATCTTGAAAATCAATTTCTTTGGGAAAAAAATGCAGTTTTCTCATTTTTTTGCTCAAAATTCAGTTTTTTCCTGAAAATGACCAATATTCAAATGTTCATATCTCACGAACGAACGAAGATAGAATAAAATCGTTTCTTGTGTTTAAAAGTTGAAGTTCTTTTCTTTCTTTTGATGTATTCAGTGTTCACATACTCCTAACACAACATTTTCAGTCAGCCTCCAAAGATTAGTGAAAATGACCAAAAAGGCTGGCACTGGCTACCAACTCAGTGGAAAATGTTCTGGAGGGAAAGAGTTCAGCTGAAGTATGTGTTCTGTGCACAGACAGAGTTTACATTTAAAAGCCTTGTTGCATTTGAGAATGCATCCAATGGGGCATCACAATAAAATTAGGCATGATGTGTTCATTCCATGACAGGAGATATGTGATGTTACCTAAAATTGGTTTAATATCCCACATATATCGGCAGCGGTATCGGTAGATATCGGAATCGGAAATTAAGCGTTGGACAATATCGGCATATCGGTTTTTGGCAAAAAAGCCAATATCGGACATCCCTAGTTACTGTTTTTATTTTTTACAGTGTATAATCCCCTCATTTGGCTCCAGATGAAGGAGACCTCTATCTGTCGGATAGTTTGCAGACCCCCCCATGTACAGTAGGTGTGAACAGAAGTGTATGTCGGCTGTCATCGCTCTGAACACTGGAGCCTTGTTAGCACCACCTGTTTCAATAAAACACCACTTCAGTACAACCCCCCCACCCCCAACAGCTGAGGCTAAAAATGCCAGGGCCTCCACCGTTGCTAAAGCCCCCCCCCCCCCCCCCCGACCCTCCTGTCACATTCCACTGCTGTTTTTTCCCAGACACTAATAATGTTTCCTGGGGAGGATCATCTTTATGATTTCACACTGGATTCAGAGCCAGACAAGATGTAATACCCCCCCACCCCCCCACTCCCCCCACCCTCAGGGAAATACAGTTCAAGGACAAAAGCCACTGTTGATTCACTCGTTCCAACAGAGTTCATGAAAATGCCTTCCATTACAGACTTATTCCCCAGTAACAGGGTGGACGTGATGAGATTAAAATACAATCAAACAAATTACACCAAAAATACGTCCTTTAACACCTGAAGTTACAATTAGTCTGAATAATTTAAATATAAGATAACTGGACAATCTACAACTATGGCCCCAATCTGCTGCAGGTCAGTCCTGTCCTGGTTCCAGTGCAGAAGGTTTATTCATGTCTGCAGACGTAACTGTGTCGAAAACTACGGAGGTTAATCTGTCTGATCAGATTCTGAATGAGAAAAGCCTTTGAATTTCTAGTGCTGATTTTTTTTGCACTGAAATGAAGTATGAGAATGTTTTTGTCTCTGAATTCAACTATGTCCATAAATTTAGAATTAAAAAAATTCAGATATAAAAAATTCCGATCACACATCTGGGACACCAAGGATAAGCACTGATTCTATCTCAAGTTGAACCGACAGCCAGCCAATCCAGTTACGTTAGGTTGGTCATGTGACACCGATGCAGGAAGCACAGATGTCGGATCTGAATTTTTTGCATCTGAATTTTTTGCATTTTTTTTTTCAGGTTATTCACACCGTTTTTGTTCAGAGTTGTAAATGTAAATATTTTTATAATTCAATGTTTGTTTGTTTTTTGCACTTAAACAAAAGAAAAGTTTGCAGTTGTCATTATTTAAGCTAGTGTACTGGTCCGGCCCAGCTGAGATCCAACTGGGCTGAATGTGGAACCTGAACTAAAATGAGTGTGACACCCCTGGTCTATGTGCACAAGTGTGTGTTTGTGTATATGACAGATACACACACGTTTGTGTATATGACAGACACATGTTTGTGTATATGACAGACACACGTTTGTGTATATGACAGATACACACACGTTTGTGTATATGACAGACACATGTTTGTGTATATGACAGACACACGTTTGTGTATATGACAGACACACACACGTTTGTGTATATGACAGATACACACACGTTTGTGTATATGACAGACACACACATGTTTGTGTATATGACAGACACACGTTTGTGTATATGACAGACACACACGTTTGTGTATATGACAGACACACACGTTTGTGTATATGACAGACACACGTTTGTGTATATGACAGACACACGTTTGTGTATATGACAGACACACACGTTTGTGTATATGACAGACACACGTTTGTGTATATGACAGACACACGTTTGTGTATATGACAGACACACGTTTGTGTATATGACAGACACACACGTTTGTGTATATGACAGACACACGTTTGTGTATATGACAGACACACACATTTGTGTATATGACAGACACACGTTTGTGTATATGACAGACACACACGTTTGTGTATATGACAGACACACACGTTTGTGTATATGACAGACACACGTTTGTGTATATGACAGACACACACATGTTTGTGTATATGACAGACACACACACGTTTGTGTATATGACAGATACACACACGTTTGTGTATATGACAGACACACGTTTGTGTATATGACAGACACACACACGTTTGTGTATATGACAGACACACACATGTTTGTGTATATGACAGACACACACACGTTTGTGTATATGACAGACACACACACGTTTGTGTATATGACAGACACACACGTTTGTGTATATGACAGACACACACATGTTTGTGTATATGACAGACACACATGTTTGTGTATATGACAGACACACACATTTGTGTATATGACAGACACACACGTTTGTGTATATGACAGACACACACGTTTGTGTATATGACAGACACACACGTTTGTGTATATGACAGACACACACGTTTGTGTATATGACAGACACATGTTTGTGTATATGACAGACACACACACGTTTGTGTATATGACAGACACACGTTTGTGTATATGACAGACACACACATGTTTGTGTATATGACAGACACACACATGTTTGTGTATATGACAGACACACACACGTTTGTGTATATGACAGACACACACGTTTGTGTATATGACAGACACACATGTTTGTGTATATGACAGACACACGTTTGTGTATATGACAGATACACACACGTTTGTGTATATGACAGACATATGTTTGTGTATATGACAGACACACACATGTTTGTGTATATGACAGACACACGTTTGTGTATATGACAGACACACACGTTTGTGTATATGACAGACACACACGTTTGTGTATATGACAGACACACGTTTGTGTATATGACAGACACACGTTTGTGTATATGACAGACACACACATGTTTGTGTATATGACAGACACACACACGTTTGTGTATATGACAGACACACGTTTGTGTATATGACAGACACACACATTTGTGTATATGACAGACACACGTTTGTGTATATGACAGACACACACGTTTGTGTATATGACAGACACACGTTTGTGTATATGACAGACACACGTTTGTGTATATGACAGACACACACATGTTTGTGTATATGACAGACACACACACGTTTGTGTATATGACAGATACACACACGTTTGTGTATATGACAGACACACGTTTGTGTATATGACAGACACACACACGTTTGTGTATATGACAGACACACACATGTTTGTGTATATGACAGACACACACACGTTTGTGTATATGACAGACACACACACGTTTGTGTATATGACAGACACACACGTTTGTGTATATGACAGACACACACATGTTTGTGTATATGACAGACACACATGTTTGTGTATATGACAGACACACACATTTGTGTATATGACAGACACACACGTTTGTGTATATGACAGACACACACATGTTTGTGTATATGACAGACACACACGTTTGTGTATATGACAGACACACATGTTTGTGTATATGACAGACACACACACGTTTGTGTATATGACAGACACACACGTTTGTGTATATGACAGACACATGTTTGTGTATATGACAGACACACACACGTTTGTGTATATGACAGACACACGTTTGTGTATATGACAGACACACACATGTTTGTGTATATGACAGACACACACATGTTTGTGTATATGACAGACACACACACGTTTGTGTATATGACAGACACACACGTTTGTGTATATGACAGACACACACATTTGTGTATATGACAGACACACACACGTTTGTGTATATGACAGACACACGTTTGTGTATATGACAGACACATGTTTGTGTATATGACAGACACACACATGTTTGTGTATATGACAGACACACACATGTTTGTGTATATGACAGACACACACACGTTTGTGTATATGACAGACAGACACACGTTTGTGTATATGACAGACACACGTTTGTGTATATGACAGACACACACATGTTTGTGTATATGACAGACACACACGTTTGTGTATATGACAGATACACACACGTTTGTGTATATGACAGACACACGTTTGTGTATATGACAGACACACGTTTGTGTATATGACAGACACACACATGTTTGTGTATATGACAGACACACACATGTTTGTGTATATGACAGACACACATGTTTGTGTATATGACAGACACACACACGTTTGTGTATATGACAGACACACACACGTTTGTGTATATGACAGACACACACGTTTGTGTATATGACAGACACACACATGTTTGTGTATATGACAGACACACACATGTTTGTGTATATGACAGACACACACACGTTTGTGTATATGACAGACACACACACGTTTGTGTATATGACAGACACACACGTTTGTGTATATGACAGACACACACATGTTTGTGTATATGACAGACACACATGTTTGTGTATATGACAGACACACACATTTGTGTATATGACAGACACACACGTTTGTGTATATGACAGACACACACATGTTTGTGTATATGACAGACACACACATTTGTGTATATGACAGACACACATGTTTGTGTATATGACAGACACACACACGTTTGTGTATATGACAGACACACACGTTTGTGTATATGACAGACACACACATGTTTGTGTATATGACAGACACACACATGTTTGTGTATATGACAGACACACACGTTTGTGTATATGACAGACACACATGTTTGTGTATATGACAGACACACACGTTTGTGTATATGACAGACACACATGTTTGTGTATATGACAGACACACACACGTTTGTGTATATGACAGACACACACACGTTTGTGTATATGACAGACACACACATGTTGTGTATATGACAGACACACACATGTTTGTGTATATGACAGACACACACATGTTTGTGTATATGACAGACACACATGTTTGTGTATATGACAGACACACACACGTTTGTGTATATGACAGACACACACATGTTTGTGTATATGACAGACACACACATGTTTGTGTATATGACAGACACACACGTTTGTGTATATGACAGACACACATGTTTGTGTATATGACAGACACACACGTTTGTGTATATGACAGACACACACGTTTGTGTATATGACAGACACACGTTTGTGTATATGACAGACACACACATTTGTGTATATGACAGACACACGTTTGTGTATATGACAGACACACACGTTTGTGTATATGACAGACACACACGTTTGTGTATATGACAGACACACGTTTGTGTATATGACAGACACACACATGTTTGTGTATATGACAGACACACACACGTTTGTGTATATGACAGATACACACACGTTTGTGTATATGACAGACACACGTTTGTGTATATGACAGACACACACACGTTTGTGTATATGACAGACACACACATGTTTGTGTATATGACAGACACACACACGTTTGTGTATATGACAGACACACACACGTTTGTGTATATGACAGACACACACGTTTGTGTATATGACAGACACACACATGTTTGTGTATATGACAGACACACATGTTTGTGTATATGACAGACACACACATTTGTGTATATGACAGACACACACGTTTGTGTATATGACAGACACACACATGTTTGTGTATATGACAGACACACACGTTTGTGTATATGACAGACACACACGTTTGTGTATATGACAGACACATGTTTGTGTATATGACAGACACACACACGTTTGTGTATATGACAGACACACGTTTGTGTATATGACAGACACACACATGTTTGTGTATATGACAGACACACACATGTTTGTGTATATGACAGACACACACACGTTTGTGTATATGACAGACACACACGTTTGTGTATATGACAGACACACATGTTTGTGTATATGACAGACACACGTTTGTGTATATGACAGATACACACACGTTTGTGTATATGACAGACATATGTTTGTGTATATGACAGACACACACATGTTTGTGTATATGACAGACACACGTTTGTGTATATGACAGACACACACGTTTGTGTATATGACAGACACACACGTTTGTGTATATGACAGACACACGTTTGTGTATATGACAGACACACGTTTGTGTATATGACAGACACACACATGTTTGTGTATATGACAGACACACACACGTTTGTGTATATGACAGACACACGTTTGTGTATATGACAGACACACACATTTGTGTATATGACAGACACACGTTTGTGTATATGACAGACACACACGTTTGTGTATATGACAGACACACGTTTGTGTATATGACAGACACACGTTTGTGTATATGACAGACACACACATGTTTGTGTATATGACAGACACACACACGTTTGTGTATATGACAGATACACACACGTTTGTGTATATGACAGACACACGTTTGTGTATATGACAGACACACACACGTTTGTGTATATGACAGACACACACATGTTTGTGTATATGACAGACACACACACGTTTGTGTATATGACAGACACACACACGTTTGTGTATATGACAGACACACACGTTTGTGTATATGACAGACACACACATGTTTGTGTATATGACAGACACACATGTTTGTGTATATGACAGACACACACATTTGTGTATATGACAGACACACACGTTTGTGTATATGACAGACACACACATGTTTGTGTATATGACAGACACACACGTTTGTGTATATGACAGACACACATGTTTGTGTATATGACAGACACACACACGTTTGTGTATATGACAGACACACACGTTTGTGTATATGACAGACACATGTTTGTGTATATGACAGACACACACACGTTTGTGTATATGACAGACACACGTTTGTGTATATGACAGACACACACATGTTTGTGTATATGACAGACACACACATGTTTGTGTATATGACAGACACACACACGTTTGTGTATATGACAGACACACACGTTTGTGTATATGACAGACACACACATTTGTGTATATGACAGACACACACACGTTTGTGTATATGACAGACACACGTTTGTGTATATGACAGACACACACATGTTTGTGTATATGACAGACACACACATGTTTGTGTATATGACAGACACACACATGTTTGTGTATATGACAGACACACACACGTTTGTGTATATGACAGACAGACACACGTTTGTGTATATGACAGACACACGTTTGTGTATATGACAGACACACACATGTTTGTGTATATGACAGACACACACGTTTGTGTATATGACAGATACACACACGTTTGTGTATATGACAGACACACGTTTGTGTATATGACAGACACACGTTTGTGTATATGACAGACACACACATGTTTGTGTATATGACAGACACACACATGTTTGTGTATATGACAGACACACATGTTTGTGTATATGACAGACACACACACGTTTGTGTATATGACAGACACACACACGTTTGTGTATATGACAGACACACACGTTTGTGTATATGACAGACACACACATGTTTGTGTATATGACAGACACACACATGTTTGTGTATATGACAGACACACACACGTTTGTGTATATGACAGACACACACACGTTTGTGTATATGACAGACACACACGTTTGTGTATATGACAGACACACACATGTTTGTGTATATGACAGACACACATGTTTGTGTATATGACAGACACACACATTTGTGTATATGACAGACACACACGTTTGTGTATATGACAGACACACACATGTTTGTGTATATGACAGACACACACATTTGTGTATATGACAGACACACATGTTTGTGTATATGACAGACACACACACGTTTGTGTATATGACAGACACACACGTTTGTGTATATGACAGACACACACATGTTTGTGTATATGACAGACACACACATGTTTGTGTATATGACAGACACACACGTTTGTGTATATGACAGACACACACGTTTGTGTATATGACAGACACACACGTTTGTGTATATGACAGACACACATGTTTGTGTATATGACAGACACACACACGTTTGTGTATATGACAGACACACACACGTTTGTGTATATGACAGACACACACATGTTTGTGTATATGACAGACACACACATGTTTGTGTATATGACAGACACACATGTTTGTGTATATGACAGACACACACACGTTTGTGTATATGACAGACACACACATGTTTGTGTATATGACAGACACACACATGTTTGTGTATATGACAGACACACACGTTTGTGTATATGACAGACACACATGTTTGTGTATATGACAGACACACACGTTTGTGTATATGACAGACACACATGTTTGTGTATATGACAGACACACACACGTTTGTGTATATGACAGACACACACACGTTTGTGTATATGACAGACACACACATGTTTGTGTATATGACAGACACACACGTTTGTGTATATGACAGACACACACACGTTTGTGTATATGACAGACACACACATGTTTGTGTATATGACAGACACACACATGTTTGTGTATATGACAGACACACATGTTTGTGTATATGACAGACACACACGTTTGTGTATATGACAGACACACATGTTTGTGTATATGACAGACACACACACGTTTGTGTATATGACAGACACACACACGTTTGTGTATATGACAGACACACACATGTTTGTGTATATGACAGACACACACACGTTTGTGTATATGACAGACACACACGTTTGTGTATATGACAGACACACACGTTTGTGTATATGACAGACACACACGTTTGTGTATATGACAGACACACACACGTTTGTGTATATGACAGACACACACACGTTTGTGTATATGACAGACACACACGTTTGTGTATATGACAGACACACACGTTTGTGTATATGACAGACACACATGTTTGTGTATATGACAGACACACACATTTGTGTATATGACAGACACACACGTTTGTGTATATGACAGACACACACATGTTTGTGTATATGACAGACACACACATTTGTGTATATGACAGACACACATGTTTGTGTATATGACAGACACACACACGTTTGTGTATATGACAGACACACACGTTTGTGTATATGACAGACACACACATGTTTGTGTATATGACAGACACACACATGTTTGTGTATATGACAGACACACACGTTTGTGTATATGACAGACACACATGTTTGTGTATATGACAGACACACACGTTTGTGTATATGACAGACACACATGTTTGTGTATATGACAGACACACACACGTTTGTGTATATGACAGACACACACACGTTTGTGTATATGACAGACACACACAGTTTGTGTATATGACAGACACACACATGTTTGTGTATATGACAGACACACACGTTTGTGTATATGACAGACACACACACGTTTGTGTATATGACAGACACACACGTTTGTGTATATGACAGACACACACATGTATCAGAGTATGTGTTCACAAATACACCTTTAGGATCCAAAGCACAGAAAACATGTTTACATCAGAGGATCGGAGCTTTGAGTTCAGTGTGTAACACACAGAACATGTGCAGAGTGCAGGTGTGCATTCGGGGGTGGGGGGGTGGGGGGTGGCTTTGGTTAGGGTGCAAATGAAAACATGAGACAGCAGAGGGCTGAAAAGAAAAGGATGGAATGTTCCATTTATCCCACTGTTTCCACTGGAGTGGGTGGAGTTAGAGAAGAAGTTAAAGACACAAGTGGATAAAGACGACAGAGGAAACTGAAGCTGAGGAAACAACCGACAGGAGACACACAGACAGGTGAGGAGACACACAGACAGGTGAGGAGTTAAACACAGACAGGTGAGGAGTTATACAGACAGGTGAGGAGTTACAAACAGACAGGTGAGGAGTTAAACACAGACAGGTGAGGAGTTATACACAGACAGGTGAGGAGTTATACAGACAGGTGAGGAGTTAAACACAGACAGGTGAGGAGTTAAACACAGACAGGTGAGGAGTTAAACACAGACAGGTGAGGAGTTAAACACAGACAGGTGAGGAGTTACAAACAGACAGGTGAGGAGTTAAACACAGACAGGTGAGGAGTTAAACACAGACAGGTGAGGAGTTATACAGACAGGTGAGGAGTTACACACAGACAGGTGAGGAGTTACACACAGACAGGTGAGGAGTTAAACACAGACAGGTGAGGAGTTAAACACAGACAGGTGAGGAGTTAAACACAGACAGGTGAGGAGTTAAACACAGACAGGTGAGGAGTTACACACAGACAGGTGAGGAGTTATACAGACAGGTGAGGAGTTAAACACAGACAGGTGAGGAGACACACACAGACAGGTGAGGAGTTAAACACAGACAGGTGAGGAGCTCAGTACGGACAGGTTAGCATTAGCATTAGCTTAGCGCAGTGCCAGGCAGTGCAGCCTGTGCAGTGTCAGGACAGAGGATCATACAAAGACTGAGGACCAGAGGAGGAGGAAGCAGCAGAGGGAGGACAGGAAAGGTTCAGGTGTCAATCAAACAGAGGTCCAGATGCCACTGCCGAGCTGTCTTATTGTTCAAAGCAGATATGAACTCTGGGAGCTGTAGTCTTACTGTTCAAACAGATATGAATTGTGGGAGCTGTAGTCTTACTGTTCAAACAGATATGAATTGTGGGAGCTGTAGTCTTACTGTTCAAGCAGATATGAATTGTGGGAGCTGTAGTCTTACTGTTCAAACAGATATGAATTGTGGGAGCTGTAGTCTTACTGTTCAAAGCGGATGTTGCGCAGGTCTCCGTTGTTGATGCGGACGATGCAGTCGTTCTCCTGGAACAGGCCCTGCTGCTCCGCTTTGCCTCCACGCTCCAAACGCTTGACCAACAAGCCCAGAGTCCTGCAACGGTCAACAGGTAGAGTCAGGATGGGGGGGGGGGGGGTCATCAGCTGCTCCCACACCAAACACAGGCCTGAACACTAATCCACTAATCCAACCCAGTGGAAGTGCTGCTGGGTCTGCTTTTTGCTGATCATCCACAGGTGCTCTTTGGAAACTTGTGGTGTGTCTGGTTATTTAGTCTAACAAATCTGCATAAACATGCTAGATTTCAAAAAATATTCCAAGGCACACTGTAGGATTTGTGTCAAAATAAAATGCCTTTATTACTTCATGGCAATCTTTAAAATACAGCCAACATGTTGTGACCTCTGGTCTGCATCAGGGCTTTTTTCACCAGTGACTTACACACCTGCATACAAGCACTGGGAGGAGGGAGGGAAACAAACTAAAAGAAAAAAAAGAATACATACACACATATATACGCGTATAAAAAAAAAACAGTAATTTAAATAAATAAATAAATAAATAAATAAATAAATAAAAATATAAAAAAAACAACAACCCAAAACAAAAAAACAACATAGTAATTAATAAAAAATAAGTACAAATAAAAGTAAATACAAATAAAAAGATCCCTGAATACACAACAGGCCTGAATACACTCAATGTTACACACACACACACACACACACACACACACACACCCTTCAACAGGTACACTGTCATCTGTAGGACTAAGACAAGCCCAGAACTCAGAGTCCTGGTGGATCTGCCCCCCCGCCCACAGACCAGCCACTGTCAGTCCTGGGGGGTTTATTAGTCTTTCCTAGTCTTTATTAGTAGTTATTAGTCTTTGTTAGTCTTTATTAGTCATTATTAGTCTTTGTTGGTCATTATTAGTCTTTATTAGTCTCTGTTAGTCTTTGTTAGTCATTATTAGTCATTATTAGTCTTTCCTAGTCTTTGTTAGTCTTTGTCAGTCTTTATTAGTCTTTGTTAGTCTTTGTTAGTCTTTCCTAGTCTTTATTAGTCGTTGTTAGTCTTTCCTAGTCTTTGTTAGTCATTATTAGTCTTTGCTAGTCTTTACTAGTCTTTGTTAGTCATTATTAGTCCCTGCTAGTCTTTGTTAGTCCTTACTAGTCTTTATTAGTCTTTGTTAGTCATGATTAGTCTTTGTTAGTCTTTACTAGTCTTTATTAGTCTTTGTTAGTCATAATTAGTCTTTGTTAGTCTTTACTAGTCTTTCCTAGTCTTTATTAGTCTTTACTAATCTTTATTAGTCTTTCCTAGTCTTTATTAGTCTTTGTCAGTCTTTGTTAGTCTTTACTAGTCTTTATTAGTCTTTGTTAGTCTTTCCTAGTCTTTGTTAGTCTTTACTAATCTTTATTAATCTTTGTTAGTCTTTCCTAGTCTTTAGTAGTCTTTGTCAGTCTTTGTTAGTCTTTACTAGTCTTTATTAGTCTTTCCTAGTCTTTATTAGTCTTTACTAGTCTTTCCTAGTCTTTATTAGTCTTTACTAATCTTTATTAGTCTTTCCTAGTCTTTATTAGTCTTTGTCAGTCTTTGTTAGTCTTTACTAGTCTTTATTAGTCTTTGGTAGTCTTTCCTAGTCTTTGTTAGTCTTTACTAATCTTTATTAATCTTTGTTAGTCTTTCCTAGTCTTTAGTAGTCTTTGTCAGTCTTTGTTAGTCTTTACTAGTCTTTATTAGTCTTTCCTAGTCTTTATTAGTCTTTGTTAGTCTTTACTAATCTTTATTAGTCTTTCCTAGTCTTTATTAGTCTTTGTCAGTCTTTCCTACTGACCTACTGGACTGAACCCTGCCCTGTTTGGACAGTCCTGTCATACACACACACACACACACACAGTTGTGTGTTTTTCATGGGGGTCTCAGTGGAACCCTGAAGGCCTGGTTCAGGACCTGGTTCACAAACGGCCTCTGTGAGTTTATTTAAACCAGATGGGGACATTCCAGGGATTCCACCAAAGCTGGGTTCATCTGTGTGTGTGTGTGTGTGTGTGTGTGTGTGTGTGTAGGTGTGTGTGTGTGTGTGTGTGTATAGGTGTGTGTGTGTGTGTTTGTGTGTGTGGTCAGTGTATCCATTCATTCATATAAACTTGCTGTGACACCAGTCCCACACAAATATGACAGAAACTGGAAAACACAAACAACTGTGATTGATCACTGTACACTGGCAAATGGGTTCAGGATGTGAACTGTGTGTGTGTGTGTGTGTGTATGTATGTGTGTGTTTTCAGGGCTTCAGAACACTCACATCTGTAACAGAGTTCATTCCACACATTCCTTTGTGGTGTCTGTGTGAAATCACTTCATTACTTTCATAAACCTGACACCACACACACACACACACACCCAGTCTCAGTCTGCGCTCCGTCCATTCAGGCCTATTCCTGTGTGTGCAGCTGAAGGAGCTCACAGGGTCGTTTACTTATTCAACGTCTAAAAGCTTTCAACCACTTCACTTTTCCAGAGCTGGAGTGAAAAGACAAAACAAAAAGAGCTCAGAATACGCAGTGGAACTGTGTCACAGTCAACGTTCTATAAAGGCGTCCATACACTGTGGTTTTACAGACCATTTGTCACTGGTGCTTCTGTTTGTGGATGGGTCCAGATGTTCCTCTAATGGTGTGTGGTTCTTGGTGCAGTGGACATGGGCTAAGGAGAAGACATGAACACCTCACCACCACCTCACCACCACCTCACCACCAGCAGTCGTGTGTTCGACAGGAAAACGCAGCTGTTTGAAATCCTGCTCACTCCTGGTGAGGGTATGGCACTGTCAAAGCACTGCCACGAGCCCATGGGCCTCAGATTCTCACACTGTGCCAATACAATAATAGCTACTGTAAGCTAATGCTAAGCTAATGCTAAGCTAACTCTAAGCTAACAGTAGCTGTCTATTGTCCTAGTGCAGTTTATCTGTTGCATCTTCCCTCTCGTTCCCTTCGCTGTAGGACTGACAGCCCATACTGTCCACGTCTGGACAAACAAGTCCTGCACAAACACGTGGTCGTCTTTTCTTCTGTTTTCATTCCCCACAGATAATGGCACATGTTACCAAAGCAGCTCGTTGGTTTGTGTTTAGCACTACCATCTGGTGACTCACACCAATACACAATCGTCTATGCACTTCCAGGTTCCTTGGTATTTTAACCTTGTATTTCCAGATCCAACACTGGAACTTGTGGTGCATCTCTGGTGTATGGTCCTACAGTGTGGTGCGTCCTCTGGTGTATGGTCCTACAGTGTGGTGCATCCTCTGGTGTATGGTCCTACAGTGTGGTGCATCCTCTGGTGTATGGTCCTACAGTGTGGTGCGTCCTCTGGTGCATGGTCCTACAGTGTGGTGCGTCCTCTGGTGCATGGTCCTACAGTGTGGTGCTTCCTCTGGTGTATGGTTCTACAGTGTGGTGCTTCCTCTGGTGTATGGTCCTACAGTGTGGTGCGTCCTCTGGTGTATGGGTCTACAGTGTGGAGCTTCCTCTGGTGTATGGTCCTACAGTGTGGTGCGTCCTCTGGTGTACGGTCCTACAGTGTGGTGCGTCCTCTGGTGTATGGTTCTACAGTGTGGTGCGTCCTCTGGTGTATGGTTCTACAGTGTGGTGCGTCCTCTGGTGTATGGTTCTACAGTGTGGTGCTTCCTCTGGTGTATGGTCCTACACTGTGGTGCTTCCTCTGGTGTATGGTTCTACAGTGTGGTGCTTCCTCTGGTGTATGGTCCTACAGTGTGGTGCGTCCTCTGGTGTATGGGTCTACAGTGTGGAGCTTCCTCTGGTGTATGGTCCTACAGTGTGGTGCGTTCTCTGGTGTATGGTCCTACAGTGTGGTGCGTCCTCTGGTGTATGGTTCTACAGTGTGGTGCGTCCTCTGGTGTATGGTCCTACAGTGTGGTGCGTCCTCTGGTGTATGGTTCTACAAGTGTGGTGCGTCCTCTGGTGTATGGTTCTACAGTGTGGTGCGTCCTCTGGTGTATGGTTCTACAGTGTGGTGCATCCTCTGGTGTATGGTCCTACAGTGTGAGCAGTCAGGTCACATACCAGCATCGGTCCGTACAGTGTGAGAACATGATTCGTGAGCCTGACTTTACCACTGATTCGCACAGTTTGAGATGGAGCTGCGTGCAACAATCAAAATAATCGCACAGTGTATGGACGCCTTAATCTAACACAGAGGAAACTCAAGTAACACAAACACACCTGAACACTGACCAGAGCCGGTGGACTACAACTATAAAAACTGACAGTAGAAATGAAAACAACAGCGGAATGAAAAATACAACGCTCTGAAAGTGTTTGAAGATGACAGACTGATCTACTGTTACTAAATCTGGGGTTGAATTCCCTAAAGCCTGAGTATGAGGCCCAGAGGAGGGATACACGTGGATTAAAACATGAATAAACACTGACAACTGAAGTTTGAAAGTATGAACTGAGGTACTGACACCAGGCTGAAAGTCCGGTCCTGTTAACAGTGACACCAGGGTGAGCACCAAACAGAAAGTCCAACAGAAAGTCCAACGGAAAGTCCGACAGAAAGTCCAACAGGAAGTCAAAAAGGAAGTCCAACAGGAAGTCAAGAAGAAAGTCCAAAAGAAAGTCCAACACAAAGTCCAACGGAAAGTCCAACAGGAAGTCAAAAACAAAGTCCAACACAAAGTCCAACACAAAGTCCAACGGAAAGTCCAACAGGAAGTCAAAAAGAAAGTCCAACAGAAAGTCCAACAGGAAGTCAAAAAGAAAGTCCAATGGAAGTCCAACAGGAAGTCCAACAGACAGTCCAACAGAAAATCAAGAAGAAAGTCCAACAGAAAGTCAAAAAGAAAGTCCAAATGTAAGTCCAAAAGAAAGTTAAAAAGAAAGTCCAAGAGAAAGTCCAAGTGAAAGTCTAACAGAAAGTCCAACAGAAAGTCCAGCAGAAAGTCAAGAAGAAAGTCCAACAGAAAGTCCAACAAAAAGTCCAACAAAAAGTCCAACAGAAAGTCCAAAAGGAAGTCAAAAGGAAGTCCAAAAGAAAGTCCAAAAGGAAGTCAAAAAGAAAGTCCAAAAGAAAGTCCAATGGAAAGTCCAACAGGAAGTCCAACAGACAGTCCAACAGAAAGTCAAAAAGAAAGTCCAAATGAAAGTCCAAAAGAAAGTTAAAAAGAAAGTCCAAGAGAAAGTCCAAGTGAAAGTCTAACAGAAAGTCACGAAGAAAGTCCAACAGAAAGTCCAGCAGAAAGTCAAGAAGAAAGTCCAACAGAAAGTCCAACAAAAAGTCCAACAGAAAGTCCAAAAGGAAGTGAAAAAGGAAGTCCAACAGAAAGTCCAAAAGGAAGTCAAAAAGAAAGTCCAGAGAAAGTCCAAGTGAAAGTCAAGAAGAAAGTCCAACAGAAAGTCCACCTAAACCAAGCAGATGAAGACACGTTCACTCCTTTACCTGAAATAAAAACTACCATCGACCCTGAAACATCATCAAATGAACTGGAATTAAAGGTCAGTTCAACTGTACATCATGTTTACTGTCATGTATTATGTCAACTTCTAGAACTTTCATTTGAATTTCATCTTTAAGTCTTTTATATAAAACCTGAAAAATGGTAAAAACTAAAACTGAATAAATCGAATTTAATCCTCAGAACAAAACCAAAAAAGGCTGCACAGAAAATGAACAGTGACATGAGAATAAACAGAAGAAAAAACCACAGACGTCTGCCTGGGACTGAGTACTTATTACGAACATCAAACTGACAATTGAGTTCTTTTCATAATAATAATGATCCATACCAAATTTAAATACTAACACATTTTAGACATTTTTATAAATATTACATTAACATTATATTAAATTCACATTGTGCTAAAGGTGTATATATTTAATGTCAAACTAGTCTGAGTCTGTCAACACTTCAACTGTGGATTTACTGGAGATCAGTCTCTCAAACAGTAATTCAGTAATTTCAATAATTAAGTCACATTTTTTCACTGATCAAAGGTTCATTTATTAATTAACAACCATTTAATTAATTTTTTTTAGTAACAAAAGATGGCACTTTTCAGTTTATATTCTGCACAAAATGTTCTTATAAAGATGTGTCATTTTTTGTTATATATATTACAGTTACATACAGGGTGGGGAAGCAAAATGTACAATATTTTGAGGCAGGGATTGAAAGACAGTGTATGACCAATTAATTTACTGAAAGTCATGAGAATTTATTTGCCACAAGAAAATGTCCATAATAGAAAATGGTCTTATTCTATGTGTCCTCCTTCTTTCTCAATAACTGCCTTCACACGCTTCCTGAAACTTGCACAAGTGTTCCTCAAATATTGGGGTGACAACTTCTCCCATTCTTCTTTAATAGTATCTTCCAGACTTTCTGGTAATAGTTTTGCTCATAGTCATTCTCTTCTTTCCATTATAAACAGTCTTTATGGACACTCCAACTATTTTTGAAATCTCCTTTGGTGTGACGAGTGCATTCAGCAAATCACACACTCTTTGACGTTTGCTTTCCTGATTACTCATATGGGCAAAAGTTTGTGAAAAGGTATGGATAATAGTGTTAGGTATGATTATGACATCAGTATATGTTTGGGTTCAAAACAACTGACGTAGTGCCTGCTGAGAAAAAACAACTAAATGTTCAGTGTACATTTTGCTTCCCCACCCTGTATGCGTTGTTTGTTTACACAGTTTGTAAATATAAAAAGACACCTTTGGCACAGGAACATATTTGGACTGTTTTGTTTTTTTTCAGTCTAAACGCTAAAGTGAGAGTTGGGGGTACTGGGATAAAAAAAAGTCTATTTCAGGGGGTACTCTTCTGTAAAAATGTCTATTTCAGGGGGTACTCTGCTGGAAAAAGTCTATTTCAGGGGGTACTCCACTGTAAAAAGTGTATTTAAGGGGTACGCCGCTGTAAAAAGTTAGAGAACCACTGGTGTAGATCAAACAATTACAGCTGGAATAAAATGAAAACTAAACAAATAAAAATAAAAATATCAAATAAATTAAAATAAAATAAACAAAAAAAGTCAACCCAAATCAAAACCATCATTTCCCAGGTGAACTGAAGCCGTTTCAGACGTGTCGGACTCTTTGTGTCCTGGAATCGGGTCAACACCTCAGCTTCAGAGCGCTGACTTTGATTGACAGATGGATTGGTTTGTATTGATTACCTGCGGTCCCTCCCACTGAAAGGCACCACGTGGATCCCCAGGGGGCCACCGTCGTTTGACACCTCCACCAGTTTGACTATGTCTCTGGGAGACGGGGGGGGGGGGGTGACACCATGTGGGCGAGAAAGAAAAAAAAAAAAAAAGAGACAATAATAATGGAGGAAAGAATGATGACAAGTGATGCAAATCAATAACAAAAGGAAAATAAAGAAACAACAAAACGGCAAATTCAAAGTAATGACACACAAGTGAAGAATACAGTGGTCCCTCATTTATCGCGGGGGTTACCTTCTAAAAATAACCTGCAATAGGCGAAATCTGCAAAGTAGTCTGCCTAACTTCTCCCTTCCTTCAGTGTGTCCAGAAGTCCAGCTGTTTGTGCGATGGTTAGAATCTTCCTCTGCCTTTTGGGTGCGACCACAGGTGCCTTTATCGGCGCGGAACGTTTCGTCGACATTGTGGGTTTTGTCGGGGAGAAAACTCACAAACATACAGCACTTCAGAGTCACACTGCTAGAGTTCGAACATTTATGTAAATTTGGTGAGAAGAACTCATTCTGTACTGAACAGGAGACACGGCACAGAGGAGACGGACTGACAATGCTCTACAGTCCATTAGCCAATCAGGACGCAGAACACAACGTGTGTTCATATGCTGTACAAAAAAAAAAAGCATGCAAAATTGCACTAAAAAAAATCCACGAAACAGCAACGCCGCGAAAGGTGAACCGCGTTATAGTGAGGGACGACTGTGATCCAGAACAGTGAAGGTCATTGTGAACTCAAACACACACCAGGAGTCTATGTGTGACCTTTAGAAAATGACAGAACAGGTTTGTGAGGCGGTTCTGCACCAGTTGAGCTGTAAAACTAAGAAGGAACATGTGTGGAGCAACCACCTGGAACAGACTGAACAGCTGCGATTAAGTCTGAGAAAAACAGGAAGAAAGGATGGACAGAACACCAGAGGCATACCTGCAGATTAACTGGAAGCATGGGATGCACAGGAAATAACAACAGACACAGTGTTAATATCAGCAGGTGGAAGGGTTAGTGCGGAGCACAGCACCAACAGCTACACAAACAGTGTTAATGACAGGAGGTGGACAGGTTAGTGCGGAGCACAGCACCAACAGCTACACAAACAGTGTTAATAACAGGAGGTGGACGGGTTAGTGCGGAGCACAGCACCAACAGCTACACAAACAGTGTTAATGACAGGAGGTGGACAGGTTAGTGCGGAGCACAGCACCAACAGCTACACAAACAGTGTTAATAACAGGAGGTGGACGGGTTAGTGCGGAGCACAGCACCAACAGCTACACAAACAGTGTTAATAACAGGAGGTGGACGGGTTAGTGCGGAGCACAGCACCAACAGCTACACAAACAGTGTTAATGACAGGAGGTGGACAGGTTAGTGCGGAGCACAGCACCAACAGCTACACAAACAGTGTTAATGACAGGAGGTGGACAGGTTAGTGCGGAGCACAGCACCAACAGCTACACAACAGTGTTAATAACAGGAGGTGGACGGGTTAGTGCGGAGCCACAGCACCCAACAGCTACACAAACAGTGTTAATAACAGGAGGTGGACGGGTTAGTGCGGAGCACAGCACCACAAGCTACACAAACAGTGTTAATGACCGGAGGTGGACGGGTTAGTGCGGAGCACAGCACCAACAGCTACACAAACAGTGTTAATAGACCCTTTTCAGCCTGCGTCACATAATGTCGCGCTCATCTTGTCAACAGAAGCGGTGCTGTTCTCCAGAGGTTCTGACTGACAAAAGACCAGGTAGCAACCTGGTTAGCAAACTTTGACAAACTGTTCCCAGTATCAACATGTTCTGGTTGTTGTGTATACGGTTGTACGAATCGCTATTCCACCGGAGGATTCAAGTTTTATCAGATTCTGACAGGATCACAGCCATTTGAAAACAAACGGCGGCGTCTGTGTCTGCAGGCGATTTAAAGGCGTGGACTGGAATGAGGACTGGTGTCTGCAGCGCCCACTTTAGATCAGCTAAGGTTATCCATGTACTCTGTCATTTATGGAAAAGCCTTGTTTACATTAGTGAACTGTTATCTACAAAACCAACAACACCAAACTACAGGCTACTCACCCCCCCCCCCCCCCATACAGGTGCAGTTCACTGTGAGGACGGGACGTTTCTGGTTGGTTGATTTCCTAACCCAAGCTTCATACGTTGTTGTCTTGTGTCCTTGTCTGTCACTAGAGAGAACTTCCCATTTCAAAACACAAAACTGCAAATCTATGTCATGGTATTTGACGTCTGTACATGAGCACAGACAACGGATTCAGAAGCATCCAAAGACTTCTACGCTCACAGTTTCTCAACTAAATACATATATTTGTCCACTTGGTAACGTCTTCAACCCACTCGTTAATAGAACACAGATCTGGCAGTTGGACACCATTTGTCAAAGTCAACTTGTTCAGGTAACATTCGCGATCTTTAGTTGATAATCTTCTTGCATAGCTTGACAAGCTGTTGTTCTCCACCAATACTTTCGTTGCCAAATGTCTGCACATATGTTCTACGTCCTCATTGTGTACAAACAGAAAAAGGGTCTATAACAGGAGGTGGACGGGTAACTGCAGAGCAGAGCACCATCAGCTATACAAACTAAAGACAAAAGGATGGAAAGGAGGACCAAGAGCTGAACACCAGCCTCTGGACGAAAGAAAACCTAGATTAAAACAGATTTCCCTCTAGTTTATTTACAGCAGGTTTCCCTTTCGTTTATTGTGTTGGAAAAGCAGGAGCTGCGTTCCTTCACTCAACTGTTTTCATCGGTATAAACCTTTGGGTTCTGTCAATGGCTCCATTTTCCAAAACACTACTATTTCTTTCAAGTTGTGATCTGGAAAAAGCCTTCATCTGTCATTATTAATGAATAGTTACAAAAACACAGACTTCTGCAGTGACTCTTCAGAGCTTGCAACACTTTTCATTTCAGCATCAGTTTGAAACCAAAGCAGAAAAGGTGTGGGTTTGACCAGTGAACAGAAGAGCAGGGGTTAATGCAGGTTCTAGGACCTGGTCCAGTACTGACTGACTTACTCTAGAGACTGACGGGGGGTGTGGTCATACACGAGTCGGCCCGGCCCAACCGGCTCGATCCGCCCATTCTCCTCTCTCTGGCCATCGTCCTCCTGGAAAAAAGCACCAACGGACAAAAAGGACAAAAGGACAAAAAGGAGACCATTAGTCCATTGACAGCAATGAACACACCTGACACCGAGATATACATATACAGTACCGGTCCACAGTTTAGAACACCCCAAATGTTTTGTATTGAAATTCAAGCTGTTCCAGTCCAATGAAAAGCTGTAAATGGTACAAATGCCGTGTTTCCACTACATGGGACCGGCTCGACTCCACTCTGGTACCAGGTCCTATTCCAGACCGGTTCCACTCTGGTACCAGGTCCTATTCCAGACTGTTTCCCACTCTGGTACCAGGTCCTATTCCAGACCCTTTTCCATTCCAGATCCTCACTCTTTCCAGTCCCTGGTCGTCATAGCGATGCGGTGCGTTCCTTCTGTGTGCTCTGCTCACAGTTGCTGATAAACTCACTGGTTGCCTGTTGTCTGGTCAAACTCCTGCTGAATGTTTGCGTCTGAACCTCCTGGACAACCATGGTGTAGTTTTACAGACTGTCATCATGTGGATTCACCTACTGACAGATTTACTGGGAAAAGGGCGGGGCATACAGACCACTCTGACCAATCAGGGGTCTGCAGTGTTTACACAGTGTCACCTTTAGGATCTGGTCCCCAGTCCTGGAACCTCAGAGGAGGAGGTACCAAAAAACTAGTACCAGGTACCAGATCCCAGGTCCTTTTTTGTAATGGAAACGCAAAAAGGCCGAGTTGAGTCGAGCCGGTACCACGCAGTGGAAACGCGGCATAACCTTAACCCGTCCCAGAGCCGGACCCATGTCCTGGTGGATCCTCTTCTTTCAGGTGCTGAACCTGGATGTTGTCCGTGACACTGTGGGATTGGGTTTGTTTCTAAAAGCACAGATCTCTTTGTGGAGCTGAGCTGGAGGTGAGGTGCTAACCTGAACCTGCTGCAGCCAGGAGGACATGACTGGAGGAGGTCTGCCACAGCTGTAAAATACATGTCGTCTAGCAGAAGTGTCCAAACACCCTGAGAAAAAGTGTCCAACCACAAGAGAAGAAGTGTCCAAACACCCTGAGAAAAGTGTCCAAACACACAGAGAAGAAGTGTCCAAACACCCTGAGAAAAAGTGTCCAAACACACGGAGAAGAAGTGTCCAAACACACGGAGAAGAAGTGTCCAAACACACGGAGAAGAAGTGTCCAAACACACGGAGAAGAAGTGTCCAAACACCCTGAGAAAAAGTGTCCAAACACCCTGAGAAAAGTGTCCCAAACACACAGAGAAGAAGTGTCCAAACACACGGAGAAGAAGTGTCCAAACACACAGAGAGAAGTGTCCAAACACCAGAGAAGAAATGTCAAAACACACGGAGAAGAAGTGTCCAAACACAGAGAAGAAGTGTCCAAACACACGGAGAAGACGTGTCAAACACACAGAGAAGAAGTGTCCAACACCCTGAGAAAAAGTGTCCAAACACACAGAAAAGAAGTGCCAAACACACAGGAGAAGAAGTGTCCAAACACACGGAGAAGAATGTCCAAACACACAGCGAAGAGTGTCCAAACACACAGAGAAGAAGTGTCCAAAACACACAGAGAAGAAGTGTCCAAACACACAGAGAAGAAATGTCCAAACACACGGAGAAGAAGTGTCCAAACACAGAGAAGAAGTGTCCAAACACACGGAGAAGAAGTGTCCAAACACACAGAGAAGAAGTGTCCAAACACCCTGAGAAAAAGTGTCCAAACACACAGAGAAGACAGTGTCCCAAACACACGAGCCTTTTGTCTTCGCTGTTCAAGCTCAAACACAGACACTAAGACACAAGAGGAGGCGCTGGGAGCAAAGAGGAGAAACATGAGAAGAAGAAAAAAAGAAGGGTCATTAAAATTTAAGAGTGACACCAGAGAGGAGAGATGAGTACAAAGGAGGAGAAATGAGGAGAGAGGAGGAGAGAGGAGGACAGAGGAGGAGAGATTGAGGACCAGAGGAAGAGAGGAGGAGGAGAAATGAGGACAGAGGAGGAGAGGAGAGGAGAGAAATGAGGACAGAGGAGGAGAGATGAGGACAGAGGAGGAGAGATGAGGACAGAGGAGGAGAGAGGAGGACAGAGGAGGAGAGGAGGAGGAGAAATGAGGACAGAGGAGGAGAGATGAGGACAGGAGGAGGAGAGAGGAGGACAGCGGAGGAGCGATGAGGACAGAGGAGGAGAGAAGGGAGGACAAGAGGAGAAAGAAATGAGGGACAGAGGAGGAGAAATGAGAGCGAGAGGAGGAGAGGAGGATATAGGAGGAGGAGCAGAGAAGGACAGAGGAGGAGAGAGGAGGAGAATGAGGAGAGAGGAGGAGAGAGGACAGAGGAGGAGAAATGAGGAGATAGGAGGACAGAGGAGGAGAGAGGACAGAGGAGGACAGAGGAGGAGAAATGAGGAGAGTGGAGGACAGAGGAGGAGAAATGAGGACCGAGGAGGAGAGAGGACAGAGGAGGACAGAGGAGGAGAAAATGAGGAGAGAGGGAGAGAGGAGGAGAAATGAGGACAGAGGAGGAGAGAGGACAGAGGAGGACAGAGGAAGAGAAATGAGGAGAGAGGAGGACAGAGGAGGAGAAATGAGGACAGAGGAGGACAGAGCAGTGTCAGTGAAGGCCTCCTCAGCATCACCTGTTCATCAGTAGAAAATGAACCCCGTTACCGGTGTACAGTACTGTTGCTATGACCTGTGCACCTGGAGGACACACAGTGTGTGTGTCTGTGTGTGTGTGTGTGTGTGTCACCACAGGAAGGTCAGGACCACAGGCTACCTGTTAGCCACTGTTTAACTCACAGCGGACCTGTGTTTCACTAATCAAAGGGGCGGAAGCCACAGCAGACCTGTGTCATTAATCAAAGGGCTGGGAGCCAAAGCAGACATGAGTTGAATCTTCGGTTTGTGTTTTTACAGACTGTTGATCATATTATCGTGTACCTGTTTGATCAGATCCGATATTTATAATACTATATATTTTATTAGCTTTATTATAGTGTCGGTACGCTGTGAGGTGGCAGCCCCAAGACCATCCGACTATCCTGTGGAGGGCTAACCACCCACCCAGGGAGAAACCCCTTTTGTTACGAAACTGACCCAGAAAAAGAAGCCAGACTGCCCAACACAGTAACGGACCCCAGCCTGCCACTGGACCAACGAGTATGGATCAGCCTTCGTCATAGGACCCGTGTCGCCATATGGAATATCCAGGACACTCCTTCGCCCCGGAGCTGCACCCTGCTGTCTCGAGAGCTCTGCTGCTATAGCCATCTACCCTGGCAGGGCTCTGTGAAGTTCGATGGCAAGGCAATGGTTGAAACAACAGCAGGCAACTATTGCTACATCTGGAGTGGCCCCGAGAGACGGACAGGCTTTATGGCGTGGCACTGCCATCCCAAGGCCCTCCGTAGGAGCCTCATCAGCTGGACACCTCTGAGCGACAGACTGTTGTCGGCCCGCTTTCTCCACCAACACGGCAAGTTGACAGTAATTGTTGCTTTTGCCCCCACCAGATGTCGCTGATGAGGATGCGAAGGATGCCTTCTTCGACCAACTCCATCAGGCTGCCGGCCAGCCCCACCACACGACATCACCATCATCCTCACGGCTGCCAAAGCCACTCTGTCCAGCTATGATCGGCCCACAGGCTCACCTGTCAGAACAACTTTTGCAGACAGGTCCACAAACGACAATGGTAACCGCCTTCTCCTTCTCTGCCATCACAACAACCTCTGCGTCGTTGATACCTGGTTTCCTCATAAACTCACTCCATCACTGGACATGGTACAGCCCAGATGGCAGAACCAGGAAAGCGCTGACCATATCCTCATCTCTCGACACTGGAAGTCGTCTGTCACCAACTGCCGTGTGTACAGAGGAGCAGAGCTGGCAGCACTGCCCATCGTCTGCTGGTGGCCCATCTTAAGCTAAAGCTGCGAGCCAACCAGCACACCAAGACTCAGCCTCGCCTGGACTCCCTCTTACTCAGCGACCCCAACACATTCGCCATAGACTTCAGTTGCTCCATCCACCGTACCTTCGATGACCTGGCCTCTGACAAAGTGACCGCTGGACAACCTTCAAGAAGAGTGTCATCCAGTCAGCTCACAATGTCCTCGAAATGTTCACAATCTTCCCTGAAAAGGCCTTGTGATATCAGAGAAGACACTCGACGTCATTGACCAGCGGCCTGTGAGGGTCGGCTCTGAGTGACCTGACGGAGAGTACCGGCGACTGAACCGCCTCCGCAATGTGGCTATAGCTGAGGACAGGGAGAAGTTCTGGAAAGCAGAAGCCGAACATCTAGAGTCCGCAACCAACAACATGAGCCGGTGTCTTCAGTTTGCTGCGCCAAGCCCATAATGGTCCACGCATCAAGATAGCCCTGGTGAAAGTATTCTGATGGCAACCTCATAACAACTGAAACAAACTGCCACAAATGCTGGAAAGAGCACTTCAGCCTCCTCCTGCAGTATGGTACCATCCCAGCTGATCCCACCATGCTACCGGCCGCAAACGCTGCAGCCCCTAGCGACGCCTGTAGGACAGACCCTGTTACACCTGAGGAAGTCAGAGCTGCCCTGAAAAAACTCAACAACAGAAGCCCCCCGGCATCTGTGCAGTAGCCACTAAGATGCTAAAATCTGGCAGGGACAGCATCGTCGAGTGGCTTACCCAAATTATAAACCAGGTGTGGGACACAGAGAGGCTTCCCAGCGCCTGGACCAGAGGAGTCATCCTACCTTTCTGGAAACGCAAGGGTGACCAGCTAGCCTGCAGCAACCACCGAGGCATCACCCTTCTATCCATCCAGGCAAGGTCTTCACCAGGATCCTGCTCGCCCGTGCTCTCCCAGCCATCAGAAGCAGCCGCCGTCCCCAACAGGCGGCTTCATGCCTAGCCGCTCCACAACAGACCACATCTCCACTGTTTGTCTGCTGATAGAGAAGACTTTTGAATTCTGCAAAAATTGCAATTTTTACATCGGGTTCACAGATCTGAAGGCTGCCTTTGACACCATCTGCCATGCTTCACTGTGGAGCATCCTACAGGCCCTCGGAGCACCACCTAAGACATTGCCCTGTTCAAGCTGCTTTACAGCAACGCACAGAGCTGTGTCCGAATCAATGGCAAACACTCAGACTGGTTCTCCATCTCCAGTGGCGTTCGCCAGGGCTGCGTGGCTGCTCCCAACCTCTTCAACTGCATCACTGATCATCTGATGACCAGGGTTTGTGAGAGGGCCCCCGGAGTGTCCCAGGCAGTTACCACCTGACTGACCTGGAGTACGTGATGACACCATCCTGTTCAGCACATCCTACAGTCAGCTGACAGATGCTCTGGGCAGATACAGTGAAGAGGCAGAGAAGCTTGGCCTCCAAGTGAACTGGACAAAAACCAAGTTCATGCATGTCGGTGATGGGCCGGATCCACCTCCCTTGCAGCTTGGTAATGACATTGTAGACCTGTCAAGAGCTTTGTGTATCTGGGGTCCATGGTGACAGACAACGGGGACCTAAAACCAGAGATTACCTGCAGAAGAGCCCTGGCAGCATCAGCTCTGCAGTCTCTCTGGAAACCACTCGGCGGCACCAGACCATCTCATGCAGGACGAAGCTCCGGATCTACAACTCTGCCGTCCTCTCCATCCTGCTCTATGGCTCAGAAACATGGCCCGTAAACAAGACTCTGGCTGCCAGAATAGATGGCTTTGATAGCAGGGCTCTCAGAACCATTGAAAACATCAGGTGGCCCCAGCGGTTTCCAATGAGGGCTTTGAGCCCGCACATGCCAGCCAAAGCATCCAGCCTGGCCGACAATGTCGCACCTGCTGGTTCAGTCATGTCCTCCGCCTCCCTCCTGACCATCCGACAAGAGCCATCCGTCAGTTTGACCCAAAGGCCGCAGACTGGAAACGACCACGAGGCGAGTCCTGCACCTGATGGCTCCACGTCATTGCGGGCGACTCCAACAACATGGAGTTACCATGGAGGACGCAGAGCAGCTGGCACAAGACCGCCACCGATGGAAAACACTGGTTCACCCGGTCGGCTCAATGCACTGGGACGGGACACCTGCCCCATCGCAGGAGCCCTAGTCGTAGTAGTTATTAGATTTTGTATTTTTAATTACATCCTTGTGCAGCACTTTGGACAGTTTGTTGTAAATGTGTTATGAAATAAACTGGACCTTGTCCTGTGATTGAAATGCCCAAAGTACCAACACTTTTTGTCAAACCTTCAGGTTCATCCTCTGAATTAGTCTGATTATGACACTGAAGTGTTCAACACTGGGCCGTTGGTTTGGACACACACGCCCCCTAAAGGCAGATGTTTGGACCAATCAGAGGCCAGGATGGACTGTTCAAATGGAGTGCTCAGTTAGCGCCGCCTGTGCTAATGCAAAGAGCGGCCTTTGAAGACACTGATGATGAGACGCAGACAGGTGGACAGGGTGGACAATAAGTGGAGGACAAACTGAGTCTGCTGGGGAGGAGGGGTACTCTGGGGTGGACGATGTGTGTTCTAGCGGACGAAAAGTGAACGTCCATGTACTGTGGCTGGACCCTGGTTGGATCAGTCCCATAGGACTGACAGGACTGGGTTGGACTGAACAGCAGCATTTAGACAGGGTTCAGATCCTGTTCTATCTTCAGAGTCTGTGTAATTCAGACAGAACTGTTCGACTGGAGCCCACAGTCAGTCTGTGCCCCAGGGAAATCTGACTGAATGCATTTACATGTGAACAGACCCATTTATAATCAGAGTGTGTGGGTGCAGGTTCTATTGGGTCTGCTATGTGCTGAGAATTCCCTTTGTTTTGTTGTGATAAATAAAGCTGCGGCACTTCCGTCCTCTATTCTGCCCTCTGGTCCGTCTTCTGTTCGTCCACTCTTTCAGCTCCCCTCCACAGCACACGACCAAAACCAATAACAGTTTGTATAAAATAGGACCTAAATGTCCACAGTGCTGCTAGAGCTGTCCACTAAATTCAACAGCAATGTGTCCAATTCAGTCCCATCAGAGGAGGAGGGTGGACCCCAGCAGAGCCCACTGTGCATGTTCTAGTGCCACGTTTCCACTACGTGGTATCGACTCAACTCGATCGGTCATGTTGCATTTCCATTATGAAAAAGGACCTGGAATCTGGTACCTGGTACTAGTTTTTTGGTACCTGGTACTAGTTTTTGGGACTCTGGTACCTGGTACTAGTTTTTTGGTACCTCCTCCTCTGAGGTTCAGGACTGGGGACCAGTACTAAAGGTGACACTTGTGTAACACTGCAGACCTCTGATTGGTCATGGTCTGTATTCCCCGCCCTTTCCAGTAAATCTGTCAGTAGGTGAATCACATGATGACAGTCTGTAAAAACTACACCATGGTTTGGTCAGGAGGTTTCAGCCGCAAACATTCAGCAGGAGTTTGACCAGACAACAGGCAACCAGAGAGTTTATCAGCAACTGTGAGCAGAGCACACAGAAGGAACGCACGCATCGCTATGACGACCAGGGGACTGGAAAGAGGGAGGATCTGGAATGGAAAGGGTCTGGAATAGGACCTGGTACCAGAGTGGAAAGGGTCTGGAATAGGACCTGGTACCAGAGTGGAACGGGTCTGGAATAGGACCTGGTACCAGAGGGAAAGGGTCTGGAACAGGACCTGGTACCCAGAGTGGAAAGGGTCTGGTATAGGACCTGGTACCAGAGTGGAACGGTCTGGAATAGGACCTGGTACCAGAGTGGAAAGGGTCTGGAAGTAGGACCTGGTACAAGAGTGGAAACGGGTCTGGAATAGGACCTGGTACCAGAGTGGAAAGGGTCTGGAATAGGACCTGGTACCAGAGTGGAAACGGTCTGGAATAGGACCTGGTACCAGAGTGGAAAGGGTCTGAATAGGACCTGGTACAAGAGTGGAAACGGTCTGGAATAGGACCTGGTACCAGAGTGGAAAGGGTCTGGAATAGGACCTGGTACCAGAGTGGAAAGGGTTCTGGAATAGGACCTGGCACCAGAGTGGAAGGGTCTGGAATAGGACCTGGTACCAGAGTGGAAACGGTCTGGAATAGGACCTGGTACAAGAGTGGAAAGGGTCTGGAATAGGACCTGGTACCAGAGTGGAAATGGTCTGGAATGGGACCTGGTACAAGAGTGGAAAGGGTCTGGTATAGGACCTGGTACCAGAGTGAAGTGGAGTTGAAGCTGAGCTGAGTCTGGCTGGTTCACATAGTGGAAACGTGCATATGATCCTTCAGTCCCATCAGAGGAGGAGGGTGGACTGGGTGGAGAGGGTGGACCCCAGCAGAGCCCACTGTGCATGTTCTCAGATCAGGACAACAGAAGCCTGATCAGAGCAGAAGCCATTGGACACTCACATGTTCATTTCCTCCCAGAGCTGAGAGTGAGCCACACCTGAAACGAACGGCTCCAGGTGTCAGGGACTCCTGGAGTGTGTTTGATTTAACCACACCTGCAGCCAAACGGGCGGGGCACCATGTCTTACTTCAATATATTTAACAGACATACACTCTATTGCCAAAAGTATTCCCTCACCTGCTTTGACTCCCATATGAATGTTCAGGTCATCCCATTCCTAGTCTATGGGTTCAGTCTGACGTGGCTCCACCCTTTGCAGCTCTAACAGCTTCAACTCTTCTGGGAAGGCTGTCCACAAGGTTTAGGAGTGTGTTCATGGGAATTTTGGACCGTTCTTCCAGAAGTGCATTTGTGAGGTCCCACACTGATGTTGGACAGAAGGCCTGGCTCTCAGTCTGCGCTCTAATTCATCCAAAGGTGTTCTATGGGGTTGAGGTCAGGACTGTGTGCAGGCCAGTCCAGTTCATCCACACCAGACTCTGTCCTCCATGTCCAAATGGACCTTGCTTTGTGCACTGGTGCACAGTCATGTTGGAAGAGGAAGGGGCCGGCTCCAAACTGTTCCCACAAAGTTGGGAGTGTGGAATTGTCCCAAATGTCTTGTTCTGCTGAAGCATTCCCAGTTCCTTTCACTGGAACTAAGCGGCCCAGCCCAGCTCCTGAAAAACAACCCCACACCATAATCCCCCCCACCAAACTTTACACTCGGCACAATGGGCTCCCACAAGTATCATTCTCCTGGAGACCGCCAAACCCAGACCCGTCCGTCAGATCGCCAGATGGAGAAGTGTGACTGGTCAGTCCAGAGAAGGCTCTCCCCTGCTCTACAGTCCAGTGGCGGCGTGCTTTACACCACTGCATCCACCGCTGTGCATTGCACTTGCTGATGTATGGCTTGGATGTGGCCCGCTCGGCCACGGAAACCCATCCATGAAGCTCTGTGCGCACTGTTCTGGAGCTAATCTGAAGGACACATGAAGTTTGGAGGTCTGTACCATTGACTCTGCAGAAAGTCGTCCACCTCTTCGCACTCTGCGCCTCAGGCATCCGCTGACCCCGCTCCGTCAGTTTCCGTGGCCTACCACTTTGTGGCTGAGTCGCCGTCGTTCCCAAACACTTCCACTTTCTTATAATCCAGCTGACAGCTGACTGTGGAATATTTAGGAGCCAGGAAATGTCACCACTGGATTTGTGTCACAGGTGGCATCCTATCACAGTTCCACGCTGGAATTCACTGAGCTCCTGAGAGAGACCCATTCTGTCCCAAATGTTTGTAAAAGCAGTCTGCATGACTAGGGCTGGATTTAATCCACCTGTGGACATGGAAGGGACTGGAACAGCTGAGTCTGAGGATTGGGATGGAGGAGACAAGACTTTTGAAATATAGTGTATGTGTGCAGAAAAAAACTCCTGTGATCACTTAGTTCAGAAAGCACTGTCTGCGGTGAGTGTATTAAGAGACGACCTGAAGGAGGAGAAGGGAAGAGGAGGAGGAGGAGGAACAGGCTGAAGGAGGAGGAGGAGGAACAGGCTGAAGGAGGAGGAGGGGAGGAACAGACTGGAGGAGGAGGAATCACAGTGGTGTCAGAATGTGACAGACTTCGGACATGTTCCACAGTGGTCCCAGACTGTGCTGTGGGATCAGTCTGCTCTAATTGTCCACCTGTCCTCCAAGGACTGTGGATTCAGCCTCCACATGTGGTGGTGCATTCACTGACCTAAAAGCAGAGGTGAGCAGGGCCTGACCAGGCCAGGCCAACCCAGGTCAGACCAGACCAGGCCAGGCCAGGCCGCTCACAGAGCTTGTTACATGATGCACCGTTTTAGTGACATGAGCGTCCCAACGGAGACACCGACCAAGAAAGTAGAGACCTGAGAGAAGAATGGAACTGTGGGTAATAGAGACCAACACACACACACACAGATACATAGATACACACACACCACACACACAAAAAAAAAAAAGGTCATAGGAAAACAGACAAACTGCCTCTGCATCCTCTGAGTCTAGGACTAGAGTTAAAGTCAGCCACAGTTAGGGTTAGGTTTAACCTTAACTAACCCTAGCATTAGCATTACCATTAGCACACACAATAAGGCATTAACCACAGGATAGCAGACAGGCTAACGTAGCATATTAGCATTAGCACACACAATAAGGCATTAACCACAGGATAGCAGACAGGCAACGTAGCATATTAGCATTAGCACACACAATAAGGCATTAACCACAGGATAGCAGACAGGCAAACGTAGCCATATTAGCATCAGCACACACAATAAGGCATTAACCACAGGATAGCAGACAGGCTAACGTAGAATATTAGCATTAGCACACACAATAAGGCATTAACCACAGGATAGCAGACAGGCTAACATAGCATATTAGCATTAGCACACACAATAAGGCATTAACCACAGGATAGCAGACAGGCTAACTTAGCATGTTAGCATTAGCACACACAATGAGGCATAACCACAGGATAGCATACAGGCTAACTTAGCATGTTAGTGTTGGCACGGACCATAAACTCAGTAGAAAGTCAACTCCAATCCCACCCACAGAAGCATATTTGGACTAACAGTCCCTTCCTTCGAACCTCCATCATTGTAGTTCTAGTGGTTCCATATAGGACTACAGCTGAAACCCTACAGAACAGTTGGATCAGATGTAAATGGATCCAAAGACAAACACAGAGCAAAGAAAACAGAATTTACAACAGAAATGACACTGACACAGGAAATAGACTGGACCAGTGGAAGATGACCATATCTGATCACCTTAGAGCTGGGTTGGTAGATCAGCACAAATACATGTGAATGGGTTCAGACGGCGCCATACTCAATGTTCTGGAACTAATGGCCCCGCCTCCGAACCAAGAAGGAGGTCATATTTGGTCTGACATTTTTTATAGTAGGAGTCTATGGAAGTGTGGTAACTGTGTTTATATAAAGGCTCTGGTCCTGTTGTATGTAACTGTGTTTATATAAAGGCTCCGGTCCTGTTGTACGTAATTGTGTTTATATAAAGACTCTGGTCCTGTTGTACGTAACTGTGTTTATATAAAGGCTCCGGTCCTGTTGTATGTAACCGTGTTTATAACAGGCTCGGTCCTGTTGTACGTAACCGTGTTTATATACAGGCTCTGGTCCTGTTGTATGTAACCGTGTTTATATAAAGGCTCTGTCCTGTTGTATGTAACGTGTTTATATACAGGCTCCGGTCCTGTTGTACGTAACCGTGTTTTATAAGGGCTCTGGTCCTGTTGTACGTAACTGTGTTCATATAAAGGCTCTGGTCCTGCTGTACCTCGTACCATCGGAGGTGTCTGTTTCTTACAGATGACTTCCATGTGACGTCTGACGTATGCTGCGTGCAACTTGGAGGCAGAAGGCACGCCCAGTTCGTACAAAGCAGTGAGTGTCAGTGTGAATAATGCCGTGGTCTTACTGTGCCCTGGGTTGTCAGAACAGGAAGAGCGCACAGACAGAGTTAATCTTTGATAGAATTCCTGCTGGTAAACATCCCTTCCACAAAAATCGGCCAAAGTTCTGGTCGCAGGCATGAAGACGCCAGAACTGGTGTGAGGAGGAACTGAAGAATGCTGGTCTGTGCAGTGCACACTTCAGATCTGTACGGACTGGACATCTACCACACAGAGGTCACAGGAACCCAAAATGTTCTGTCATTGACAGATTTTCTTTTAAATGATGGAAAATTCTGAAGGCCGTCCGTCATTTTTGACAGATTAAATACTGAGGGTAGTTTTCACACAACACTGTGAAAGAACCTGCTGCAGGTTCACTGGTCTGTCTGTGAGCAAGGCACCGAACATCCATAACAGCATCCAACTGTATAGAACCAAACATCCTACCTGTATAGAACCAAGCACCTGTATAAAACCAACAGCACCTGTATAGAACCAACATCCTACCTGTATAGAACCAAAAGCACCTGTATAGAACCAACAGCACCTGTATAGAACCAACAGCACCTGTATAGAACCAACATCCTACCTGTATAAACCAACAGCACCTGTATAGAACCAACATCCTACCTGTATAAACCAACAGCACCTGTATAGAACCAACATCCTACCTGTATAAACCAACAGCACCTGTATAGAACCAACAGCACCTGTATAGAACCAAATCCTACCTGTATAGAACCAACATCCTACCTGTATAGAACCAAAAGCAGCTGTATAGAACCAACATCCTACCTGTATAAACCAAATGCACCTGTATAGAACCAACAGCACCTGTATAGAACCAAAGCACCTGTATAGAACCAACATCCTACCTGTAAAGAACCAACATCCTACCTGTATAAACCAAATGCACCTGTATAGCACCTGTATAGAACCAACATCCTACCTGTATAGAACCAACAGCACCTGTATAGAACCAACATCCTACCTGTATAGAACCAACGCACCTGTATAGAACCAACAGCACCTGTATAGAACCAACAAACCTACCTGAATAGAATCAAAAGCACCTGTATAGAACCAACGGCACCAGTATAGAACCAACATCCTAACTGTATGAAACAAAATCCTACCTGTATAGAACCAACATCCCACCTGTATAGAACCAAACATCCTATGTGTAGAACCAAAAGAACTGTATAGAACCAACAGCACCTGTATAGAACCAAAATCCTACCTGTATAGAACAAACAACACCTCTATCGAACCAACATCCTACCTGTATAGAACCAACAGCACCTGTATAGAACCAACAGCACGGTATAGAACCAACATCCTACCTGTATAGAACCAACAGCACCTGTATAGAACCAAAAAACACCAGTATAGAACCAACATCCCACCTGTATAGAACCAACAGCCTGTATAGAACCAACATCCTACCTGTATTGAACCAACAGCACCTGGTATAGAACCAACAACAACCTGTATAGAACCAACAGCACCTGTATCGAACCAACATCGTACCTGTATAGAACCAACAGCACCTCTATAGAACCAACATCCTACCTGTATAGAAACCAACAGCACCTCTATAGAACCAACATCCTACCTGTATAGAACCAAAAGCCACCTGTATAGAACCAAAATCCTACCTGTATAGAACCAACAGCACCTCTATAGAACAAAAAGCACCTGTATAGAACAAACATCCTACCTGTATAGAACCAACAGCACCTCTATAGAACCAACATCCTACCTGTATAGAACCAACAGCACCTGTATAGAACCAACATCCTACCTCTATAGAACCAAAGCACCTGTATAAAACCACATTCTACCTGTATAGAACACAACAGCACCTGTATAGAACCAACAACACCTGTATAGAACCAACAGCACCTGTATAGAACAACATCCTACCTGTATAGAACCAACAGCACCTCTATAGAACCAACATTCCTACCTGTATAGAACCAACAGCACCTCTATAGAACCAACATCCTACCTGTATAGAACCAAAAGCACCTGTATAGAACCAACATCCTACCTGTATAGAACCAACAGCACCGGTATAGAACCAGCAGCACCTGTATAGAACCAACATCCGACCTGTATAGAACCAACAGCACCTGTATAGAACCAACATCCTACCTGTATAGAACGAAAAGCACCTGTATAGAACCAACATCCTACTGTATAGAACCAACAGCACCGGTATAGAACAACAGAACCGGTATAGAACCAACACACCTGTATAGAACAAAAAGCACCTGTATAGAACCAACATCCTACCTGTATAGAACCAACAGCACCTCTATAGAACCAACATCCTACCTGTATAGAAACCAACAGCACCGGTATAGAACCAACAGCACCTGAATAGAACCAACATCTACCTGTATAGAACCAAATGCACCTGTATAGAACCAACAACACCTGTATAGAACCAACATCCTACCTGTATAGAACCAACAGCTCCTCTATAGAACCAACATCCTACCTGTATAGAACCAAGTGCATTCTATAGAACCAACATCCTACCTGTATAGAACCAAAAGCACCTGGATAGAACCAACATCCTACTGTATAGAACCAACACCACCGGTATAGAACCAACAGCACCTGTATAGAACCAACATCCTACCTGTATAGAACCAACAGCACCTATATAAAACCAAACAACACTGTATAGAACCAACAGCACCTGTATATAACCAACATCTACCTGTATAAAACCAAATCTACCTGTATAGAACCAAAATCCTACCCGAATAGAATCAAAAGCACCTGTATAGAACCAATAGCACCTGTATAAACGAACATCCTACCTGTAGAACCAACAGCACCTGTATAGAACAACATTCTACCTGTATAGAACCAACAGCCTGTATAGAACCAACATCCTTCCTGTATAGAACCAACAGCACCTGTATAGAACCAACAACACCTGTATAGAACCAAAAGCACTGTATAGAACCAACATCCTACCTGTATAGAACCAACAGCAACCGGTATAGAACCAACAGCATATGTATAGGACCAACAGCACCTGTATAGAACCAACATCCTACCTGTATAGAACCAACAGCACCTCTATAGAACCAAAAGCACCTGTATAGAACCAACATCCTACCTGTATAGAACCAACAGCACCTGTATAGAACCAACAGCACCTGTATAGAACCAACATCCTACCTGTATAGAACCAACAGCACCTCATAGAACCAACAACACCTGTATAGAACCAACAGCACGTGTATAGAACCAACAACACTTGATAGAACCAACAGCACCTGTATAGAACCAACATCCTACCTGTATAGAACCAAAAGCACCTGTATAGAACCAAAATCCTACCTGTATAGAACCAACAGCACCTCTATAGAACCAAAAGCACCTGTATAGAACCAACATCCTACCTGTATAGAACCAACATCCTACCTGTAAAGAACCAAAAGCACCTGTATAAAACCAACATTCTACCTGTATAGAACCAACAGCATTGTATAGAACCACAACACCTGTATAGAACCAACAGCACCTGTACAGAACCAACATCCTACCTGTATAGAAACCAACAGCACCTCTATAGAACCAACATCCTACCTGTATAGAACCAACAGCACCTCTATAGAACAAACATCCTACCTGTATAGAACCAAAAGCACCTGTAAAGAACCAACATCCTACCTGTATAGAACCAACAGCACCGGTATAGAACCAACAGCACCTGTATAGAACCAACATCCTACCTGTATAGAACCAACAGCACCTGTATAGAACCAACATCCTACCTGTATAGAACCAACATCCTACCTGTATAGAACCAACAGCACCTGTATAGAACCAACATCCTACCTGTATAGAACCAACAGCACCTGTATAGAACCAACAAACCTGTATAGAACCAACAGCACGTGTATAGAACCAACAACACTTGTATAGAACCAACAGCACCTGTATAGAACAAACATCCTACCTGTATAGAACCAAAAGCACTGTATAGAACCAACATCCTACCTGTATAGAACCAACTGCACCGGTATAGAACCAAAGCACCTGTATAGAACCAACATCCTACCTGTATAGAACCAACAGCACCGGTATAGAACCAACACCTGTATAGAACCAACATCCTACCTGTATAGAACCAACAGCACCTGTATAGAACCAACATCCTACCTGTATAGAACCAACATCCTACCTGTATAGAACCAACAGCACCTCTATAGAACAAACATCCTACCTGTATAGAACCAACAGCACCTGTATAGAACCAACAACCTGTATAGAACCAACAGCACGTGTATAGAACCAACAACACTGTATAGAACCAACAGCACTGTAGAACCAACATCCTACCTGTATAGAACCAAAAGCACCTGTATAGAACCAACATCCTACCTGTATCACCAACTGCACCGTATAGAACCAACAGCACCTGTATAGAACCAACATCCTACCTGTATAGAACCAACAGCACCTCTATAGAACCAACAGCACTGTATAGAACCAACATCCTACCTGTATAGCAAACGCACCTGTACAGAACCAAAA